>NC_082694.2:76926103-77081134 GCF_949987515.2 Delphinus delphis
TTCTCCACAAGGCTACAAATGGTGCCTTGTGTTCAGTGCTTCTAAAAGTTCAGCTATTTGGTTAACAGATGTTACGACATCATGTCTTTCATTGTCTAGTACATTCCAACTTCCCTGGCAAAGGGTTCTATAAACCCACAACCACCAGTTATGAGACTAGAACTTAAGACTCAGAGTAACGTTAGGTGGAAGGGTGTTTTTGGACCTAGCAAGCCACAACCAGCTGTCCACCTAGAAAAAGAACCAGCCTTGAGAACAGAATGAGAGAAAAATCATGGAAGAAAGGGAAGAGCTGTAGAGAAAAGTTGTCTTAGACGACAGAGCCTGAGGCAACAGCTCCTGCACCGACAGTTTATTGGAGAGGTACCGTCCCAGGGAGCAGAAGAGAGGGGAAAGTCAAGGGGGAGAAAACATAAGGAAGTGCCTTACGAAGCAGCCTTTACAGTTAGAGGCCCCTACAAGGTAACTGTTCAATCCCATACGAGTTCACCCATGGAATGTTAACACTTCCTATATCCGGGTTGTTCAAGCCCGGATGTCAAGTGGATCCTGCAGCATCTTGCACCACAGAGCACCTCTGGGTGGGAGGCCCGTAATGCAGGTATAAGGCAATGCTCTGTGAAGCCTGCCTGCAAGTCTTCCTGAGGGACCTGGAACACCTCTGTCTGCAGCTTCCACAGGGTGGCAAGACCAGGCCCTCAGGAGCAGCACAGCCGAAGCCAGGGCAGCTCTGGTCAGAAAACTGTTTGCATAAATGAAAGCTGGTGCAGAAGTGTCTTGGCTTTTTACTCTTGAGGTAATTTTATTCACCAAAACTTCATAAACCCCATAATTTTATGGATGATATAGCATGGCAAAGTGGAAAGAGTAAAAAACATTGAGCCAATCCTGGTTCAAACCCTGGCTCTAATCTCAACCCACAGTTTTGTGACTTGGCCTGAGTTCCTCTCTGTTCTGTGGCTTCTCCATTTCAAAGTGGGAGTAATAATATGCACCTCGAATAGTGGGCTAGAGAGTGAAGATGGTAGAAGGATGGATGGATAGATAGATAGATAGATAAATGGATGGATGGATAGATAAATGGATGGATGGGTAGGTAGATGATAGATAGATAGATAGATAGATGGTGTGTGTATATATATATATATATATATATATATATATATATATATATACCTAGTATGGTGATTGGCACAAAATACATGCCCGGTAAATGCTACTAAACTCGGAATCAGATTGAAGTAGACATTCGGTCAACAAGAGCGATCTTTAAACACAAACTATGTCATCCCTTTACTCAGACCTTCCAGTTGTTTCTTGCTGCAATCAGAATAACACACAAATACCCCTTCTCCTGGGTGACAGGCTGCCCCCGATCTAGTCCCTGCCTACCTCTCAGGCCTATGCTCTAGCTCCAGCTTTTCAGTTCCTCAAAGCCTCCAGGCTCTTTTCGACCTCAGAGCCTTTGCACTTGCCATGCTTTCTGCCTGGAGTTCATGTCCCCTTTAAATTTCCTTCTGATATTCCTTCTGATTTCCTTCTGACATATTTCTCTATCCTGCCATGTAGTCAACATTAACGGAGACCTGGCAGTGTGCCACTTTTATGTTTAGGCAGATCCCAAGGCTCTTCCTACAGGGCTCCTCATGTATTATTTCAAATGACTTTTGAACACAGTTCCCTGACTATTCATCATTGGAAGGATGTAGTCTAAGGATAACCAGAACTGCAAATAAATCTTCAGAACAAAGCTTGTTTCTTATATAAAGCCAACCCCTCCACAATGTCCCCTTGGGTCACCCTTACTCTGAAGCAAGCTCCTTTTCTCCAAATCCTTTAGACACACATGTATGGAATCTGTTTCTCTCTTCTTCCCTCCGTCTTAGCTTTGCCATGGTCACTGCAACAACATGGGGTCATAGAAAGAATATTAGCTTTTCTCAAACAGACCGTACTTGCCATCTTGGCTCTGTCATTTATTATTTGTATGTCTTTGGAAAAGTTATTCAAATTCTGAGTTTCATTTCCTTCATTTGTAAGATGGGCATCATAATAACCTCACAGGATTGTTGTGAGAAATAAATGTGAGAAACAAAGTGAAAAAGTATGTCAAGTCCCTGGCACATAGTAGCTGTTCAAACAATGGGAGTTACCATTACTACTAGTACTGTTGTTAATATTATTACCATTATTCCTTCCTCTCTATCTGTCTTGACTTCTCAGTTGGTCTAGACATTGAGCCAGGGAGCACTTATTTTCCTGTTGCTTTTTTATTCTTTTGTGTGTGTGTGTGTGTGTGTGGTACACGGGCCTCTCACTCTTGTGGCCTCTCCCGTTGCGGAGCACAGGCTCCGGACGCACAGGCTCAACAGCCATGGCTCCCGGGCCCAGCTGCTCCGCGGCATGTGGGATCTTCCTGGACTGGGGCATGAACCCGCATCCCCTGCATCGGCAGGCGGACTCCCAACCACTGTGCCACCAGGGAAGCCCTGCTTCTTTATTCTTGATAATACTATAATAACAGTAGATTTTTCACAAAAGCTTACTGATCAGGTTTGTTTTCATACAGCTTATGAGTTAAATTCAACAAACATTTACTGACCCTTCATAATGTGCCAAGCACTGTGGTAGATATCTACGTATATATTAGCTGAAAGAAGCGACCAGTCCGTGGTGTGATTTCAAGGGCACCAGAAAAGTCAAGCTACCCTGTCCTTGTATTCCTTTCTCTGATGGCTGATGCCTAGAATTCAAAGTACCAACCCCCTGGGAGGGCTTTTTTCAATCCCTGTTTGTAATCAAGGGGCCTGGAAGCATTTGCCTGGAATAAAGAGAGAGGATGAGGATTCTGACACCTACAGGGAAGAGAGAGGGCCAAGAGTAGGAAAACTAGAGGACCTGAACCAAGTTGGATTTTACTCAGTCTTTTTCAAGACAAAGGTTGCAAAGCAACTGTATGAGAGCCACATCACTGGATGAAATGATGACCAAAGTAATGGCAGAACTTGTGGAACCTTCCATAGCAGGCAGAACCTGCCTTGTCCCTGTCTGTACCCTGTAGGTCACTGGAATCCTACTCAATCTGCAGCACTAACTCATTGCAGGAGCTGGTAGGATATTTGGCTTCCCTCCCACTTTGTCCTGAATTGGAGATCACACTCTGAAATTATGGGCTTCCCAGTATCGCCTCTGCTCAGGCATTATCTGGGAACAAAGCCAGACAGAGACACAGGGCGAGAGCTGATAAGACCTCCCATCTGCCATTGCTGGATCTGGTTACTTGCCAGTCTAATTGCCAGAAAGGGCTTCTCCGGCATCCAGCTGCCTCCAGCTTCATTTCCAAAGAGCAATGTTGAAAGTGATTGCCTCATGTCTCCTGGCAACAGCCATCCCATAAACGCACGCAGTTAACCTCACCTGTCACCAAGGGGAGAGCTTCATTTAGATTGTTTAGAAATTCAATTGAATTTGGCCAGCCATGGAGCAGCCCTGGTCAGAGGTAGATACATAATGACTCTTGCCCTCAAGAAACTTGCAGTCTAGTGGAGAAGGAAGGCAAACACAGAGCGTGACTTTTAGCAACTTACGTAAGACGCATGAAAAGATGAGGCACAGAAGATGACTCTAATAGGCGGCAGAGTGGAATATTTAGAAAAGAGATATTTTCTAAATTGGAATGACATCAACATAAAAAGGAAGGAGCAGTTGGTGCTGACCAAACCAAGCGTGAGAGAAAGAGGCCATGAGAACTCTGCTCAGGCAGAGAAACCTGGGCATACCTAGCAGAGCAAACAGCAGGAGGAGAGCAGAGTGGGGAAGACTGAGAGTTAGCACCAGGCTAGTGCAACAGGAGTTTATGCGGGAGTGAAGAGAGAGAGGCTGGGGAGAGGGGTCAGATTGTGGATTGGGATCAGACTATGGACTCTGGAGATAGCGTTAAGGCTTTGCTAAAAAGCTGGTTTCCCCCTCCCCAAGCAATTAGTGTTTGACAAAAGTCATGGACTACAGAGTGCCCCGGGGGCAGACACTATGAGAGCTGGGTGGGAAGGAGTCATGCTGCAGGCCACATCCAGGGAAAGATGACAGACGGTTCCTACTGCCAAGAGCCCGGTGGACCCCACTCAAAGGCAAACTGCAAGAGGAGGGGAGGATGGTTCAAAGCTGTGGGTACTGAAAATAACCTCTGTCAATAACACTGACAGCCTTTTTCATGGAAAATGGATACCTGGTGGATTGCCTGAGTCTCAGTCAATGTCACACTGAGTCCTGACAAACAGACAGAGATGGAACCTGGGGCCACGGACAGGCTGCCCAGGCAATAGTCATCATCGATGTGTGTGTTCATTCTTAGGAGCCTGGTGAGCACAGGGGCTGAGCATTCCTTCCAGCAGACAGACCCACTCAGGTCAGAGCCACCCTATCACCCCAAAACCATGCGGGAAGCTCCAAGAAGCCTTGGCACAAGCACTTCATTAGCTGACTCACTCCCTCATCCACTGCACAAATATTTGTGGAGTTCACCCCAATGATTAAAGCCTTTCAACAAAGGGAAAGGACTTTACCACGCTGTTTATTAGTTATTGGATTTTCCATTTCTCAGTGTGGTGGTGGAGAAGAAGATGCAATAAAGGCAAACAGTTTGAAATTGATTGTTTGCGTCTCTCCAGGGTAATTTCGCAGCAACTGACGAAATACACAGACTATGAGAAGCAGGCACAAAACATTGTAAAGCCTCTTTCTTTGTATTTTAGATTTAAAAAAAAATTCTTTTGAGCCCCAATGTTCTTATTTTCAAAATGAGAATAATAGCACTAACCTCACAGGGCAACTGTGAGCAGGTTCAGCACCATACGGCAGTGAAAAGCAGAGCAGTGCAGAGCACTAGGGGGCGCCATTCGCCTAGGCTACAATGTGAATGGTTCCTGCGGGAGTTGAGCAGTACACAACTTCCACAACTGTATGTGGCAGTCCTGATGCTGAGAGAGGATCAGGGAATAGAGCTATGCAACCACTTTATAAACTGTAAGGCCTGCTATCATCATAACCATTGCCCAGGACATCCAAGGGACTATCGAAATCCCAACAGTGAAGCCAGGGGCGTGACTGAGCTATGAACAGTTTGAATCTATGTTAGGGGTATGCATGACAGCAACATGGAATTTTACCAGTGCAGATGGGAAAGCTTACAAGCCTTCTGACCTGCTGAGGGAAGTAAATTAGAGATCACAGGGGAAAAAAGGAGTAAGTAATCACAGTATCAGGCGTATGTTGAGTGTTTATTTTATTACAGACACTACTCTAAGCGTGTTATTGATACATGTATTGTTAATCTAATCCTTACTAGCACCTATTAGGTGGGTTCTATCATCACCCCCATTTTACAGGTGAGAAAAACTCTACACAAGGAGATTAGGTACAAGACGGGGGCACCATGGTGTGTAAGAAGTGGAGCAAAGAGCTTAAACCGGCGGGCTTCTCCAGCAGCTGTGATTCCAACCACCTCCTGCCTCAGCAGAGGATAAACTGCCCTGCTCATGAGGCTTCCTGTACAGCATCTGGGCATCAGCCATGCAGTGGGGAAAGAGAAAAGACCAGCAAATCAAGTATCAATGAGGCACTGGGTGCTCCTAGATGCTAGTTCCTCCTCTGGGAGCTTGTACTGTATCTGAGGCAGTCGGAACCCCCCCCCCCCACCCAGGGACAATCAACAAATCAGAGAAGCCCATTCAATCATGTGGCCCCACGCAAGTCGGTGTTTAGAGAAAGGAAAGAATTTTCTGAAAGGCTTTCTGAAGGACCCAGAGCCTGATTAGGATCTTAGAAGGAAGAATTTGAAAGGTGGTGAGAGGAGGAGGTACTGTCTCCAAATTTCTCTCCCTTGGTGTGTGACTAGGGTGTGGGTGGAGAGATGAAGTACAATCGGCCTGATTGTTATAACAGAGATACTACTTGTCAAAATTAGTAGGAAGGAAAAACAATCGTCTGGGTATGGTAGCAGTGGTTCCTCTTCAAATTGATACTTTCTTTGATTGATACATCAAAAATTGATGTTTTCTTTGTTTTTTATTGCAGGTTTCAGTTATCCAGTCTTTTGCCCCATCTAGAACATCACCATATTACTCTGCAGGGCAACAGGCACCATCACCTTCCTTCCTCCCAATAAGATGTTTATGGCTGACGGACGAAGCCAAAAGTGTGAGTGTCATAAAGACCAGGTGAGAGCGTTGCTGAAAGTGGGGTCCGGCTGCTCACTGCTCTAAAGCCAATACTCAAGAAGTGAGGTTGGTGGAAAAGAAAGTTTACTTTATTTCAGAGGCGGGCAACTGTTGGCATGGCAGCGGAGGAGGGGGGAGGCCGACTCATGTCCGAAGACCAACTCCCCCCCACTCACTGACAATCAGGGGTCAAGAGCTTTTATAGGTAGAGGGAGGGGGCTACGTGCAGAAACAGCACAGTCAGCTCTGACAGGCATCTTGTAATTGGTCATGCCATGGTCTGGTCACCATCATCTTGATTGTTTTAAGTACAGTTAATCTTCAGTTCCAGGGTCAGTTTGTTTCCATTTCTTTGAGCCCAGTTCTTGGAATAGTGGCAGCTTAGGTTAATGGCTACAGTCTGGTCATCACGTAGTTAACTTCTTCCACCTGGTCGGGGTTTCAGTACCTACAAAACAACTCAAAGGATATGGCTCAGAATCTTATCTATAGCCCTTGAGGAACTAAAGGTCCTTCACTTTGTTTAATGACTAAACCATTATTATTATGTCCTACTTGACTGCTTTCCTTCTTCCTGCATTTTCTCACTTCTCTAATTAAACTTATTCTTTGGCTAAGATTTTTCCACAGACAAAAGGCAGGCTGAGGACATTGTGGGGTGGGGGAGGACCATAGGGTCCTGATCCATTTCAGCAGGGGAGGAAGAGACTGGGTCCAGTTAGCCAAAGAAGGAATATAAACAAGTCCCCAAATCAAGGGTCCAAAGATTGGTAACAGGGGCTGGAACACAGAGGCAAAGATGGGGGCTCCAAAGAAGATGTAATAGCAGCTGGTAGAGAATAAGCAGGAAGATGTGTCAACCCCTTAGCAGGAGTGGGTGTTTATTTAAAGCTGTGTGTAAATGGCTGCGGTGGTTGGGTGCTTGGAGTGCTAGGTAGACAAAGGACAGACTAGGGTATTCCGGAGGACAGGGAAACACAAACCAATGGGCACAAGGAATTTGTAAGACATTACCTTTGTCCAAAATGCTAATTTAAAGCCCTTGCTTCAAAGTTTTGCTGCTCCTTCAATCTGAAATATGCCAGTCCTCTGTGTAAACCCGGAATGTTTCCTGGTGGTACCTCAGTGGCTACTTAGGAAAAGAAGTGAGGATTGATTTGGTTTTCCATGCTGACCATTGCCTCTGTCTCCACCCTAAACTGCCCTCATCTGGCTTAGAAGCTTCTGTGGTAAGACTGTCTTACTCACCACCCTGCCTCGGTCATCTATAGACTCCCACATAGCTCTTCTTCTGGCTCTCCTCTCCAACACTGTGTACTCCTGTCCTGATTCTTGGCGGCTTCAGTGTCCACATAGATGGTCCTTCTTGGGTCTTTCGGTGATTGACATTGTCTCCTCTTATGATCTGCCCTCCTCCCCCTTAGCCCCTTCCCATGGCCTTATATTCGTCCTTGTAACACTAAAGGCACCAGCCCCGCCCCCAACGTAATTTCAGACACTCTAACTCTGGTCCTTCTGTGTATGCTTTCCTAAATACTCCTCTAATATCTATCTCCACAGTTCTGTGACCCCCATCAGGACTTAAAGTATTTTGATCTTTCCCTTTCTCAGTTTCCTTTCCCTTCACACCCAAAATTAGATACTCTGGTTCATCATTATAATTTCTCCCTTGTCCCTTCCTCTTCATTCAGTCCAACTTTTCCTGCTGTAACTGAGGGGAAGCCAGGTCCTCTGTCCCCTTCCCCCTGGTACCATGCTATGGCAGATGGATGAAGGGAGAATCAACTAAACCTGAACTGTGGCTGGAGAATAATACACAGCTCTTCTGACTGGTCTCCCTTGAAATTCAGGATCACAAATGATAGATTCATGACCAGGACTTTGTGCTGCCTGGAAATTCCATTTTTCTAGTTCATTCACTCTCCCATCCTGCTGAAAAGCTATTTTCTGCCTTCCCCTTTTTTCTGATGCTTCTAACAATCCCTCCCCCATACTAGCTCTAGGCTGATTAGTCTGCTTCTTAATTCACTGAGGAAAGAGAAGCAATCGGAAGAGATGTTTCACAAGCTCGCCTCATTACATCTCCTTCTGTACCCATATACTCTGCTTTCCTGCCAGTTACTACAGATACATAGCTGTGCTGCTTGCTGAGGCACGATTTAAAATGTAAGCCAAGGTATGTCTCTCCTCGCTCAAAATTCTTCAACAGCTTTGCATCGCACTCAGGGTTCAGAAAAAAATAAAGCCATGGCTTTTAATCATAATCTGCCCATTCTTCATACTCCGCACTACCTCTGCAGACTCATTTGCCCCTTATTCCCTCTGCCTGCAGGCCTCGTTAGCCTCCTGCTATTCCTGGAACTCTGCATGCACACACCTACCTCAGGACCTTTGCACTTGCCCTCTTGCTTAAAATGCTCTTCCCCCTCATATCCTGAAGGCTCCTTCCCTCACTTGCTCTAGGTCTCTTCAAATGCTTACTCATCAAAGAGGCCTTTCCTAGCCACCCTACATGTGGCACTAATCCTGGCAATTCTCTAAGTCCATTCCCCACCTTTATTTTCTCCATGGCATGTGACCCTTCTCTGTTATTGTTGTTATGATGGTCTTCTCCTCACATTTGGATGTAAACTTTTTGAAAACCAGCCTTTTTTCTCTTTTGTTTACTACTAGTGAAAAACAAGTGCCTAGTACTTGTCTGGTATTTGGCAGGGCTCAAGTAATACCTTTGGAATGAATACATTAATGCTATTTGTAACTTTAGCTTTCACATAAGATTTTGTTCCAATGAAGGGTGCTCTTCCTCAGAAAAATTGAAGTCTGAAAACCACTGCTTTTGATTACAGAATTTGCTGCTCAGACAAATTTAGTCCATTGCTTTGAAACAGTTTGAAATAACAGCTCTCTTTTAGGTATCTTGGACTCTACACTTGGCAGTGACAGAATTAAATCCAAAACAGAGGCCCTGGTTTTTAGGAGGAAGCAATTGTTCCTATCCTTTCTCCCCACGTTGGGTTTTAAATGATCCTTTTCGGCAACACAACCTGTAAGTTCCCACAGTGAGGCTGAGACGCAAGGATAAGGGAGTCCCCATGAAGCACCGTCAATGTGACAACATTACCAGGCAGTATTTCTTACATCAGGACTGGGCTCTGAAATGAATGATCCTGGTGCCTATTCCTGAAGCACTTTCAGGGCAGCCTCTCTGTCTGATTCTTTCAAAGCCAGACTGACTGTCCTTGGTTGATGTGTCTTGCCAAGCCAAGGGAAAGCTGTCTAGAGAGGATAAAGCTGGAGAGGTGCATTAGCTACTCACGGAGCCTTGTACTTCTTCAAATATTCCCTGGACACTGACCTTATCGTTCATGCATTCCTACCTACTAGAATATAAGCTGTATGAAAACAGAAACTGAATAGGTCTTAGTCACTTATTTACCGGCTTGTAGAGCAGTTCCTGACAGAGGCAGCATCCCCAATTATTTATTGGGTAAGTAGATGCGTGTAGGGAATCTACTGTGCAAAGATTTGCTTAGTACCTTCCGTGTGTCTTGCACAGACAGATACGAAAAGGACAGAATCACAGTGTTCAAGATGGAGAGGCCGGTGATAACTAGCAGAAACAAAACGTGAACCTTGCCGTCGGGGGCTCACAGGCTAACGTGGAGTGAAGATAGGCACCCAGACAACTATCTATAATACAAAGAAGAATGGAACAACAAGAAATAAAGTTATAAGGAGTGTGGGAGCACCAGGAAAGCAGCAGTTAAATCCGACTTGGAAGGGGTAGTCAGAGAATGTGCCGGTGAAAACGATATTAAGCTGAGCCTTCAGGTTCAAGAAGAAATTCTTGTCAGTGCTATAGGCAGAGGGAATAATAAAATAAATAAGTAAAGTAAAAGATTAGGATGGTATTTTCTCCTTAAATCTTCCAACAAAACCATGGGTTAAATGTCAGGGACATCCTCTGCAATAAAGGAACTTTTATTTTAAAATGTCTAGTCTACTGTGGACTGATACTTTTGATAAATACAGTAAAAATGCCAGAACGATATCAGTTTGCTATAAAAAGTTCTAGGGACTTCCCTGGTGGTGCAGGGGTTAAGAAACCGCCTGCCAATGCAGGGGACACGGGTTCGAGCCCTGGTCGGGGAAGATCCCACATGCCGCAGAGCAACTAAGCCTGTGCGCCGCAACTACTGAGCCTGCGCTCTAGAGCCCGCGCGTCACAACTACTGAAACCTGCGTGCCTAGAGCCCATGCTCCACAACAAGAGAAGCCACCGCAATGACAAGCCCGCGCACCGCAACGAAGAGCAGACCCCGCTCGCCGCAACTAGAGAAAGCCCGCGAGCAGCAATGGCTGCGCAGCCATAAATAAATAAATTTGTTTTTTAAAAAAGTTCTAAATGCTTGCTCTCACTTTCTGTACTTACCTCATTGTAGACCAATAAATGAACATTTTGAGAGGCACTGACCTAGGAGCATGTTGATGGCATCCAAGAAAAAGTTGAGCAACATTACTGTGTGACTTAGAAGCAAGTAAACATTTGTCAGGTTGCAGAGGCAGCGCATGGCTGGGCCGGACTCAGCCACGGAGGACGCACACGTCAAGCTGTAAAAATCAACCCTGCCCCCTTACTCCTTCCGTTTTTACCTCCAGTGCCTGTGAATTCTATGGAGGACGTGGGCCACCGTAGAATTAAGGATGATGTGAGACCTTTAGCACTGCTACTCTATTAAGTCAGTCTTTTCCTGATAGGTTTTTCTTTTGTTTTGTTTTTTTTTTAAGAAACTATCAGAAGTGTTGTGCTTTGATCCCTGCTACTCCAAGGAGTCCTGCGAGGGCGGGATATGCAATGTTTCTAGGTTAGGAACCTTGGGGTCCCACAGAAAGTGTTTTACTATATAAGTGTTACACACACATACAGTAGAGTTACTAATTCCAATAATACTGTCGTCTTCCATGAAAGATGCTTTCCAATTATTCAAATTTAAACCTGCATTTAAGTTAAAGGAAATAGACCTGCCATGACTTCAGAAGTAAAAGCCTACATTGGCTGGTGTGGTCAGCCAGTAACTTTACAAACCCACGTGATCACATGTCCTAAGATTGTAAGAGGGAGAGGTTTCATTAGCAGAGAGTTCAAGGGAAATAACTCCTTCCCATCAGAACTCTGATAAGAGGAAAAGGAGTGAGACGAGGAAAAAAACTCTGTGAACTCTCCTATTCAACATTGTACTGGAGGCCTAGTTAGCACCTTAACAAAAACAAGTGAAAAACAAAAAGAAAGAAGAGATATAAAAATGGGGGGGGGAGAGACAAAATATATTATCTGTAGGTAGTATAATTTTCTATATTGGAAATGCAAGATAATCTATGATTCATTATTAGAATGGTTTGGAGAGTTTGGCAAATTTACAAGATACAAATTCAGTATAAAATGGATTATATTTTTATATGCCAACAGTAAACATCTAGAAATTTTCATTTAAAATAACATACCTTTATAATAGCAGCAATAGCAATTGAAAACCCTGATAATATTTAGAAATAAATCTAACAAAAGATGTGCAGGGGACTTATGGAGAATATGATAAAATTTGGTTGAAAGATTTAAGAAACAGTGAAAGATAATTAAGGGATATACACACAGCATCCTTGGAGAAGAAGACAATATTGTAAACTTGCCAAATCTCCCCAGATATATGTAAAAATTCAATGCAATTGCAGTTAACATCCATACAAAGTTGTGTATGGGACTTGAAAAAAAATGACTCTAGACGCGCATCGCGATGAAGAGTGGTCCCCGCTTGCCGCAACTAGAGAATGCCCTCGCATAGAAACGAAGACCCAACACAGCAAAAATAAATAAATAAATAAACTAATTAAAAAATGACTCTAAAATGAATAAGAAAGAGCAAAGAGGAAGATCCAAACATCCTTGGAGAAGGACAAGGACAATGATTTGCCTTCCTAGATAAGGAAACTTGTTGAGAAGAAGGCAGAGGTGGAGGAAGAAGAAAAGAGGGGAAAATAGAGAAGGAGGGGAGGGGACGGGAGGGGAGGAGAGGGAAGGGAAGGGAAAGGTAGAAGAATGAAATGCTATAGAAATTTTGAAAAAATTGGTATTGGTATAGGAAAAAAACAGATCACAAACTTATTTTATGAAAAACTTAGAATGCAGATCTGTGGACAAGTGAAAGATTGTTCAATAATAGATGCTGGGGTATTTAGTTATCTACATGGAAAAATTAATGAAATCGGATCCCTACCTCACAGTATATGCAGAATCAATTCCAAGTTAACTAAACATTTAATTATAAAGGGAAAGCCAAAATAAAAGATTTAGAAGACAGTGTCAGAGAATTCCATTATGATCTTGTGGTGGATGGGATTTTTAAAAAAGGAAAAAAAATGTTCAAAATATAAAGGAAAAGATTGAGTTTGTTCTCTATGTCCCAGCGTCCCCATCGGTGAGATTAAGATAATAGTATACATGCCTCACGGCAGTGGTTTTCAATGTGTGGTCCTCGACCAGCAGGACGAGCACCACCTAGTTAGAAATGCAGATTCTCAGGTCCTGCCCCAGACCTACCAAATCAGGAACCCTGGAGTTGTGGCCCAGGGATCTGCATTCACAAATTCTCCAGCTGATTCTGATTGCATACAAAGACCGAGACCACTGCTTTAGAGGATTATTATGAGCCTTAAATGAGATTATATCTACAGAGTGCCAAGCCTAGCACCCAATTCCATAAACTACAAGAGATCAGGATACTTCAGATCCCTTTAAAAACAGGAAGAAAGATGAACCGATGAGTCACTAACACTTTAGTGTGAACTAGTTTAAAGTATTTTGTAGGAAGTGCTTGAAACTACAAAGCAGCATGCTTTTTAGTAGACTGGTATTTTTTTGCATATTTACAAGGAAAACAGATGGCAGACCTGGGGCTCAAAGAGGTGAACATTTTCCCCAAGGTTACCTGAAGAGAATCCAGACTGTTGACGCTGCACTTGGTTCATCTTCCATCCCCCACGGTCCTGTTCAGCGTTAAGTACCAGCACCCTATTTGAACAGACTTAATTAAGAGCTTATCACAGCCTTTGCATAGGTTCTGTTTGGACCTGGGGACTGAGGAGCTGGCTCTTGCTGAAAATCGGATTCTCAGAGTCCCAAAGTCTCCTGTCTAGGGAACTGACTAATTGTGCTTACATCTGCCCTACTTTCTGATGAGGGCAGGAAAATGCGACCTTGATCTGCAAGAAGGCATGCGTCTCTCATTCCTCCTAAAAATAAAAGAACCATTGTAACCAAAACTCACACAAACTTCCATCTCAACAGATCTAAAGAGGTCACTCACTCTAATTCATTTACTCTGTTAGCCAGCTAGTGGTTTAAAGGTGACACAGAACACACGCGGATAAAGGAAACCTGATGTGTTGTTAGTCTGCACTGACAAAGGTTCTGGTGTGGTGTCACGTCAGAAGTTCACTGTGGTCCCAATGCATGTGCAATGATGCTAGAGATTTGCAGGGTCATTGTAGGGTTAAGACATTTTTACCTTGTATCAGAGACCAGGCAACACACTAGATGTTGGTGCTTGGGGTCTCACATAAAAGGTGGAATTATTCACCGAGACAGTTACCATGTCCGACAATAGCTGAAGGAAAGGGCAAGAAGGGCTAGAAAATTCTCTTGGCCTTGACCATGAAGACTTTGAGGCATCAGACAGGGCTGTGTCTGCTGGCCTTCTGAAGTCTAAGAGTGAGGCCAGCCATTCTAAACAAGAGCCTGGAAACTGGCCCACACAGACAGTGGGATAAAGAGGATATGCACGTTCAGGGGCTGCATCTGCCAGCCATGGTCAAGTTCAAAACCCCCAGTTGTGTGATTCCTATTGCTTTATGCTCCATGCCACTTGTGTCTGTCTCCCTAAAGTTTTCCCTTCGGTTCAGTGCAGGCTTTGGAGAGTCCTAGCCCCTCTCTGGAATGCTAGCAAGAGCCAGGGGGAACTCTTGTGTCTACACTGGTGCCTTAGGATTCCAGACATCACCTGCTCTGCCACAGGGGGCATAGCAGTCCTTAAGGGAAGAGGACCCTCAGGAAGAAAAGGCCTGAACTTTGGAGTTCTGAGCAACATTTTATTTACAACAGCTAAACCTCTAAACCTGGTGAGGAGGATGAATCCTCATACATGAATTTGAATTTTTCATTTTTAAAAATATTTATTTATTTGTTTGTTTATTTATTTATTTTTGGCTGCACTGGGTCTTCGTTGCTGCGCGTGGGCTTTCTCTAGTTGCGGTGAGCAGGGGCTGCTCTTTGCTGCGGTGCGCGGTCTTCTCACTGCGGTGGCTTCTCTTGTTGCGGAGCAGGGGCTCTAGGCACGCGGGCTTCAGTAGTGTGTCACGTGGGCTCAGTAGTTGTGGCTTGTGGGCTCTAGAGCGCAGGCTCAGTAGTTGTGCGCATGGACTTAGTTGCTCTGCAGCATGTGGGATCTTCCCGGACCAGGGCTTCAACCTGTGTCCCCTGCATTGGCAGGTGGACTCCTAACCACTGTGCCACCAGGGAAGCCCCAACTTTTCATTTTTTAAAGCATAAGTTATTTTTAAAAATATAGCCCAGACATTTCCTTCCTTACTGTCCCAAAGTGACAGATCAGAGGAGACACCTCCCCTGCATCCAGGATCCCTGGGAAGCACACATGCTGAGGAAAAGTACCCTGGGAAGACAGGAAATTTCCCACACGCCAACAGAGCCTTTCTATCTGGAAGCTTCCCTGCCTCTTCCTAGCACGGGATCTACTGGGGAGTTGGGCAGGGGTGAAGATTTCTTGCTGGGACAGCCTGTCTCCTCCTCATTTGTCAAGTAACCAGTGAAGCTCACATGTAGAGGAAGTTCACCAAGACCTTCCTGAAATTTTCAGCCTATGGACTTCGATGACTCTCTAAGTCTTTTCATAGTACAGAAGAGGTTGGAGATTTTCATGGTTTGGCATCTCAGGCAGAAGGAGGCTTCAGCGGAGGCAAAAAGGATTTTGCCATTGAAAAATGATGGGTTTCCAGCAGCCAGTTCAAGCTACTGCCCTGTGGTTGCCCCCAGTATGAGACAGGTCCAAAGTGAGGTGTGATTTTCCAGGCCAGAGAAGGTGAGCAGGACATCCCCCATTCTCTCTCTCAAGGAATAACAGAGGGAATAAGTCAGGGAAAGAGGGGCGGGACAGAATAAGGGCAAACGCAGAGGACACCGTACACTGTAGCCTGCCCCAAGCCCCTCCTACCAGCACCTCCACTCGGCTACACTGGCCAAGCCTTGGTGATCAGACCAGGAGGCCCTTGCCCACCCAGGAAGCCTTCACGCCCTCCCTTTTGGGGAGGATCCAGCTGCTTCTCCATCCTTCTCATTGCTTCTGCCTGGGGCATCCACCTAGGCCTCACCTGCATGTGTGGCCATCCCAGCAGCTCTCGTTTCTACCTCAGTCAGGTGTGCCCAGTACTGGCCCTGTCTTCAGCAGCAGGAACTCCCACCAAAGATCAAGCCCATGTACTTTCTTCTCCAGCTATGAATTCCTGAGCACTAAGGTTCAAAGGCACATTGTTTCCAATTCCATTTATGTTCTAGTATTGTGCAGAGTGCGCTGAGTCAGGAGCCTAGTCAAGGACATTGACATTGTACAGTTACGTGACACTGTACAAGTCATATGCATTCTCTCAGCTTCAATTTCCACACTGGAAAATGGGAGAATTAATAATAAACACCCTTATAACAGAGCTGTGGTGAGGATCAATGAAAGACACATATGAAAATGCTTAACTACGTCTGGCACAGGCTAGGAGCATCTTTGGTTAGTAAAAGAATACCTTTTTCCTTGTCTAGTAAGGGAGATAACCTTGATTCTGCCAACAATGTACTTTTCACAGCTCTTTGATGAATATTACCTTCAAAAGCTTAGACTCTAGATTAAAATTTAGCTTCCGGCATTTTCATTTCAAGACATAACACTAAATGCTCTGGTTCTTAGCCTCTAGATTAAAATTTAGCTTCCGGCATTTTCATTTCGAGACATAACACTAAATGCTCTGGTTCAAACAGGTCCTTTTGAGGAATGCTGGGACAGATCACTGCCGAGGGACACAGCAATCGGTGTGCGCCAGCATTTGCATCCACACTTAGCTGGTGCTTTCCTCACATCCGTATTCTCAAAGTGTAGGCTGGGCACCATCTGCACTGAAGTCATCTGGGAAGCTGGTAAACAATGCAGACCGCCAAAAGAATTAAAAGCAGAGTCTCAAAGAGATATTTATACACCCATGATGACAGCACTATTCACAATAGCCAAATATCAGAAGTTACCCAAGGGTCCATCAACAGATGAATGGATAAACATTCATTAGTAGTGTGTGATATATACACACTACTATATATAAAATAGATAACTAATAAGGACCTACTGTATAGCACAGGGAACTCTACTCAATATTCTGTAATGGCCTTTAGGGGAAAAGAATCTAAAAAAGAGTGGATATATGTATGTGTATAAGGGATTGACATTACTGTACACCTGAAATTAACACAACACTGTAAATCAACTACACTCCAATAAAATCTTTTTAAATGTGATCTATACAAGCAATGGAATATTATTCAGCCTTGAAAAGAAAGGAAATCCTGACACATGCTACAGCATGGATTAGACTTGAGGATATTATGTTAAGTGAAATAAGCCAGTCACAATAAGACAAACACATATGATGCCACTTATATGAGGTACAGACAGAAAGTAGAGTGGTGGTGGCCAGACACTTGGGGGAGAGGGAAAAGGGGATTTAGTATTTAGCGGTGTTGACCTGAAATACACTGTTAGATAGTTCTCCAGCCAAAATGGGTTTATTCGGGATCAGAAGAGAGTTGAAACTGGGGGTCTGCAGCAGTGAAGAGCCATGTGCAAGTCCCTGCGCAGCAAAGGAAGGTGAATCCTTTTATAGAAGGGGAAAAGGAAAGTGGGAGGGCTCTAGCAAACAGAGTCCAGGGCTTTTCATTGGCAGTATTTGCCAGGAAAGAAGAGGAGTCTCTCTTCTTCCTTGTTGGGCTCTGCTTTGGTTGCAGGGATTGAGAGCTCCCCCTTCTGGTCTCCCAACTCTATTTAAATGAGGTTTCTGTTTATTCATTTTTTATTGAATACAATAGGTACATACTAAGTTATGCAAGATGAAGAGTTCTGAAGATGGATGGTAGTAATGGTTGCATGCAATGTGAATGTACTTAATGTCACTGTACTGTACACTTAAAATGGTTAAGATGACAAATTTTATGTTATGTGTATTTTACTACAGTTTTTTAAAATTATAATAATTTTTTAAAGCAAAATAAAAATGCAGATTCCTCAACTCATTCTGCGTTCTCAAAATCAGAATTCCTGGTGGTAGGCTCAGGAACTGTTTTAAGAAGTTCTGTATGTGATTCTGGTGCACACTTAAAATGTGAGGGCTTCTCCATTAAAAAGAATGAAATAATGCCATTTGCAGCAACATGGATGGACCTGGAGATTATCACACTAAGTGAAGAAAGTCAGACAGAGAAAGACAAATATCATACGATATTGCTTATGCGGAATCTAAAAAAAATGATACAAATGAACTTATTTACAATACAGAAACATTCACAGACTTAGAGAACAAACTTATAGTTACCGGGGGAGTTGGGGAAAGGATAGATTGCGAGTTTGGGATTGACATGTACACACTGCTATATTTAAAATATATAACCAGGACTTCCCTGGTGACACAGTGGTTAAGAATCCGCCTGCCAATGCAGGGGACACGGGTTCGAGCTCTGGTCCAAGAAGATCCCACATGCGGTGGAACAGCTAAGCCCGTGCGTCACAACTACTGAAGCCTGAGTGCTTAGAGCCCATGCTCCGCAACGAGAAGCCACCGCAATGAGAAGCCTGCGCACCGCAATGAAGAGTAACCCCTGCTCACTGCAACTAGAGAAAGCCGGCACACAGCAATGAAGACCCAATGCAGCCAAAAATAAATAAATAAATAAATTTATAAAAATAAATAATAATAAAATAAAATAGATAACCGACAAGGACCTACTGTATAGCACAGGGAACTCAGCTCAGTATTCTGTAATAACCTAAATGGGAAAAGAATTTGAAAAAGAACGGATGGGTATAAATGAATCACTTTGTTGTACACTTGTAACTAACACATCATTGTTAATCAACTATACTCCAATATAAAATTAAAATTTTTAAAATAAAAATGTAAACGAACTTTAAAAATTGAAGGGCTTCTGTTCTACAATATGGCTCACATGTAGCATCTGGAAAACAAGGATATATGTGCCAGTGTATAGGCTGGATCACTCACAGGAAACTTTCACAAAAATATGTAAGGAACCACTGTTTTCATGCTAAATGGAATCACGCAATCCACTTTTCTTTTGTTTGTTTGGACCAGGTAAACTGCTGGATGTCCTTCAACCCTCACTCTCAGCATTTCCCTGATAGCTCTAGCATTTCTGGGCACACACTCACTGGCTCTCTTCTCCTTCTGGAACAGAATCACTGCCTGGGGGTAAGGAGCTCCAGCCTGCCTCTTTGTGCTAATTAAAACCCCTTTGCCAAACAAGCACTAAGGAAGAAAGAAGCATGTGAATTCTCAGGGCAGGGAAGCCCTGGAGTAACCTCCTCCAAGACGTCACGCACACAGCATGTCTTTGCATCTCTTCACCCAGCCCAGCCCCCCAATCTGCCAACCCCACCAGAATGGAGAATACATTGGGGACTGTAAGTAAGAGTAGATGGTAGGTGATCAGTAAAGTCAGTGTACAGAGTTCCAGATGAGATTGTGGTGACTTGAGTAAGGGTGTGGCTGGGGGAGAGAAAGTGGATTTAATTTGTATTTAGAAGATAAAACAGTCAGAGTTCTGTCTAGATTTAAAGGATCCATCATCTGGTCATTAATGAGGTATAATAGTGACTCAAACCAATAAGACACAAGAGGCGAATGATGCCATCTAAACAACATCCAGAGAGTTTACTCCCCAAAATAGTCTAAGAAAGTAAAGGCCTTTGCTGTACAGGCTGGCACAGCGAAGGTTAAAGAGGCAAAAAGCCACTGAGAGTTGGCACGGGGAGACAAAAGACTGCTCAAAATCCCAGTCTATTCGACTGCTGCCAAATATGCAGCATAAGTGTATCTTCCGGATGGCAGAGACCAGGTTCTCAAAGCGCACACACACACACACACACACACACACACGTGTGTGCGCACACGCGCGCGCGCACACACACACACATGCACAAACACAAACACCCACACAACACCGGAAGATCAGGTAGAACATCTACATCTCAAAGGCACAGGAAGAGAAATGCAAGTCCCTCCTAGAAGGGCTTTTGCTTCCATAAGGTCAGAATTCTGAAAAGATGTTCTATCAGGGCTGCTTTTTCTAACTGTGTTCACAAAAAATTAGTTTTGGAATATTGAAAGAGCCCTAATTTGGTCATTTTAGGTTGAGATCTCCTTTAGTATAGTTGCCCCAATCAAGTATTTGCAAGTATAATTATTCAAATATTGTACATGAACCTGGCTGGGGTGTTAGTTGGAGGCTGGCAGTCTGTCGTTCCTTTTTTTTTTTTGTCTTGAAAGCTTTATTCCCCATTCCAAGGTTAGTTTGTCAAAATAAAATTGCTAGTGACGATCGTGTAGTGGGCCAGCGTGCTGCTTGTGAGCTTAACTTCTCTAGGATAAAACTTCTCTAGGTTTTACCCTAGAGTCATTCTTAGCCCTCTTATGTGTCTTGGGTTCTCCCTCTGGTAGTATAAGACCACCATGGGTGCTAGGATCATGGAGTGGCCAGTTCTTAGGCGTGTCCCCGGCAGAGCAACCTTTTAATTAAAATGAGCAGATTTCCCTACTGGGATTGCTGCAGAGTATGAGGACTTGCCTCCACCACTCCTGCAAATTTATTGGTGCCTGAGAAAGCTGTTGCTGGCTGGGAGATGTCCCTTCTTCAGAGCTGAAAGTTCTCACAAGGTATCTTCACTTTTATTTCGACAAACTCTGTTAAGGTAGCCAATTCAAGGAAAAATGACAGGCCAGCCTTCCACCTAATTACCCAGTCCAACCTTACTCAGTGTCTTTCAACTGAGCATAGTCTCTTCCCAGTCTTTTAACTGAGGATAACCCACTCAATGCCTAAACTGATCAAAAATGTCCCCAGTGTCTTTCAACTGAGGAAAACCCAGGTACCTCTTCTTGAAACCAAGTTTCAAAGATAACCCACTCCTCCAGAGAGGAGTTTAACACCACTGAATAAAACTTAGGCTCACTGGCCAATAATGGAAGATTCAAGAACCAGGAGAGACTCCCCCAAATTCCTCTGGACTCTCCAAGGAGGTGGACGGACCCAAGAGGTCTCTGCTGGTACCAGGCTCGATTCTCGTAGAGTTCAGGCAAAAGAGAGAAGTCTGCTCTGGGTCCCTTTGCTGGTTGCCAAAACTGTTGACTGAAAAAAGAAAAAAAGTACCACCTAAAAGTTGAGAATTATGCTTTATTCAGTGAACTTTCTGAGGACTTAGGCCCGGAATACAGCCTCTCAGATCGCTCTGAGGGACTGCTCTGAAGAGGTCGGGGAGGAGCCAGGATAGATAGGAGTTTTGCAACAAAAACCAGGTGGTCAGAGCATCAAAGATTATTGTTAACTAAAGAAAACCAGACATCTTTAAGTTAATGAATCTAGAGCTTTTCTATGTATGGGAAGATGCAAGAGTCTGGGCTTATTGAAATCATTCCTTTGATCTGCACCTTAACTATCCAGGGCCAGTATCCCCTCAGGGTGCACAGCTAGGGGTGGTTGCAGACACTGCTGGCTTGATGGTCCACAACACTCCTTGTTGTTTCACATAATGATGTGAAGGCACTTTGGCGCAAAATAAAATAAAATTGTGTTCCCAAGCTTTTCGGGATTTGTCATTTCCTTTTCATCTTGCTTAACTGCAGTAACCCAGGCTCCCATCAATCACCATGGAAGGTAGTGTGTCAACAGTCATAACTTCTGACTGTGAATTCAGCACATCCAAGAACCAAAGTCCCACCATTGTCTCAGAGAAGCTCTCAGACAAACAGCAAAGCCTGCACCATTGTCACTAGAGCCTAATGGGGACTCCATCTCTCTGGGAGGATGGAATATTTTCTTCCTTCTATGTCATGATAATAAGAGCCACGATGACTGTTCTTGGAAATGGAAGGCCTAGAATATAGGATCAAAAGAAAAAAAAAGGACAATGGAAAACTAATATATCATTAACATGCCTTTGGGGAAGCTCCTTTGGCAACTACAAATGCATTATCCAGGAGCGGTTTGAAGATAAGAATCAATTTAATTAATTTTAAATGGCTTTGCACATTGACAAAGCCAAGGACTAAAAGAAATGAGAACCTGGTTCAGATGTATTCTGAGGAAAGAACCGTTAAGGAGAGAAGACAGAGCTCTGGGAATGCTCAATTCTCTACCCCTGTCAGTGAGCTCAGGGCTGGTTTTCAATTCCACAATCCTTTAACAATTACATGTAAGTATAACAAGTGTGAAAAGCAGAAGGAGTTTTAAAAGACCTGAATTCAAACCTTGACTCTGCATGTCATTAGTTGGGAAAAGTGAGCAGGGTTCTGGACATATCTAAAACCTCAATTCGTAATTTATGGACAATTTCCGTAGTGGCCATTAAGGTATGATATTAGACTCCAAACACTTCCCTGAAATTCTCTTCATTTATCATAGATATACTTGTGGGGCGCCCTGGCTTATTTCATTATCTGCTCAATCACCTGATCCCATAGTACCTACCTGATTTACATAGTGCCTGGGAGCATGTGTTGGACGATTAGTGGATCCATCACAAAGGTAGCTTTCTGAGCTCTGCACCCAGACATGGAACTTGAAGGAAGTACAAGGCTCTACTTCTGGCCTCTGGGAGTTCTCAGTCATGTTCAAGAGACGACACATACATACCCATGAAAAGTTAATTGCCGCACAAGGCAATCTGTGTTTCATGCCCTGTGAATGGCACACTTATTGGTATTGGAAGAGATCAGAGGAAGAGACGAAGGAAGATGAATCTTCCTAGAGAGGAGGGCTAGACTTGACATATGAGTGAAATTCATGTTAAAGTTTTAGAGAGATGTGTTTAAAACCTCCAGCCTAGAGCCCAGCAGATGGGAGGAGCCCAATTTTCCAGATGGGTTCCATCGCCACTGCATCTCTAAAACCATCCCAAGTCTCCTCCATCACCAAAGAGGGACAATGACACCTGAGATGCTGGTTGGATCTGTCCTTGAGAAGGAGCCCTGGTCCTGGGTGAAAGTATGCAAATCCCCCAAAACCATGGCCAAAGAGTTGGTTGAAATTAGGTTGGTACCCCTCCAATGCACCAGTAGATCTGAGTCCTGGGACACTCTCAACAGCAAACCTAGGACTTTAAGGGCCAAGAAGTCAATTCAAGCCAATGTAGGAAACAGTTCTTAAGTATTTGTGTCTATAGCAAGAATTCATATAATGGATAAAAGGATTATTAAGACATGGCCTTTGCTCTTAAGGAGCTCATTGACCAGCAGCATGAGTCGGACAAATATACCTAGAACTACTCTACAAGACCAGATAAGCAAAGTGACAGATGAGCTGTTGAAGTGTCATGACAAAAGCAATTAGATCATATAAGAGAGATCAGGAGAGGTTTCTTGCAGAAGTGGAAATGGCATCCCTGTTCCTGTTCTCTCATACAGAAACTAGAGATAATATTTGTACCTATATCATAGTATCGTTATGAGAATCAAATATTTTATCCCATGTTAAAAACTAAGGATAGCTCCTGGTACACAGTAACTGCTTATTAACTGTTAGCTACTTTTTGTTATTACCTAAGAACAGTCATGAAGGATGGGTCGCATCTTTAGATAAAAATGAGGGGTGGGGGCTTCCATGGTGGCGCAGTGGTTGAGAGTCCGCCTGACGATGCAGGGGACACGGGTTCGTGCCCCAGTCCGGGAAGATCTCACATGCCGCGGAGCAGCTGGGTCCGTGAGCTATGGCCGCTGAGCCTGCGCGTCCGGAGCCTGTGCTCCGCAACGGGAGAGGCCACAACACTGAGAGGCCCGCGTACCGCAAAAAAAAAAAAAAAAAAAAAAAAATGAGGGGTGGGAGAGTACAGCCTATTATCAAAGCAAAGATAATATCTGTTCTCACCCAACTGCTTATCTTATAACCAGGGAGGAAAGCATCAGAGATGGGAAGGCATCCGCAAGTGATGGGAAAGTCAAGGGTGTACCCAGGAAGCAGTAAGCATTCTGTTGGAAGTGAAACAGAAGTTTCACAGAGAACAGTGGGAGACAAGGCATAGAAGCAGTTTGGGGAGAGCAGAGTCTGGAGAGTTTGCACAAATTCTTGGCCTCTACCCATGCTTCCATTACAAATAATAACCCAGTCGTCCACATCGTCTTAATCTGGCGAGGCCTGCAGATGGACCCAGTTCTGAGTGTGGCATCACCACTCAACTATTAGAATGAACACAGTCTTTAGAGTACTGATATTGCAAGTTTTCAGCAAAGATAGGCGAAGTTATTGATTAGTGCTTTCTCCTGTTCTGTGTCTCCTGCACTGGACAAACATTAGCTGCATTTGTCTGAGCTCTCCCCTCAGGCTCACTCAGCAGGATAAGGATCGGGCAGACTGTGCAATTCAAGAGCCAGGGATACGGCTGAAAATATACACTTTAGCCATAAGTATAGAGATACACAGCATTTAGGGCCAAGTGCAAAACTCCTTTTCAGGTTAACGTTCCTTTGCTGGAAGAAAATAGTAAACACAAGATGAAGCAGCATCACTGAACAGTCAAAAAGTGATGAATGATCAGAGCCCAAAAGTGTGGGTCCAGTGTCAGAGCTCTCAATGGAAGACGTGGAGGTAGTGAGGTTTCCAGAAAGACGAGAGGGTCTACAGGAGTCAAGGAAGGCTTCACAGAGATGGAATATGGATAAATGGAGAAAGACCAGGGAGACAAGGAATCTTAACGACGTATTCCATCCATTTATTTGTTAATCAGTATTAAGCACCTGCTGTGTGTCAGGCACTGTGATAGTCATTACAACAAAGAGCATGGCCAAGTCCCAGTCTTCATGGTGCTTACATATAAGTTCAGGGACAGGAAATAAATGAAAATGAAAACAAATACACAATATATTGTCACAGAATAAGCACTATGCAGGAAAATAAAGTTGGGTTAAGGGAGTGGAAGCATAGTATTGATTGAGTGCTAAGGATGAGTGTATTAGTTTGCTAGATGGGCCGTAATGCACAGCATAGACTGGGAGACTTAAACAACAGAAACTTACTTTCTCACAGTTCTGGAGGCTAGAAGCCCAAGTTCAATGTGCTTCAAGGTTGGTTTCTTCTAAGTCCTCTCTCCTTGACATGTAGATGGGCACCTTCTCACTGTGTCCTCACATGGTCTTTTTTCTGTGCACTCCGATCCCTGTGTCTGTCCACATTTCTCCTTCTTAAAAGGACATCAGTCCCATCGAACTAAAACTCACTCTACTAGCCTCATTTTAACGTAATTACCTCCTTAAAGGCACTATCTCCAAATACAGTCACATTCAGAGGTCCTGGGGTTAGGGCTTCAACATACGAATTTAAATTTAGCTCCTAACAGTGGATCTTTTTGATGAAGGAACATTTGAGCAGAGACCTAGATGCTGTGATGAATTAAGCCATGAGGTATGTGGGGCAAGAGAGAATAGGTAGTACAAAGCATGCTCACCATACTCTAGAAACAGTAAATGAGGTGAGCTTGGCTGGAAAAAGTAAGCAAAGAGAATAGTGGGAGTTGACAGTGCAGAGGTAGCCGGGAACAAGGTCACACAGGGATAATAAGTCATGTTAAATAGGGATTTTGAAATTTGGTGCAAGAAAGATTTGGAGGATTTTGACCAGGTAAGTGACATATTCTTACTCATATCCTGAAATAATTATTCTGGGTTCTATTTAATAGATAGAATAATTATATCTATTTAACACTCTATTTAATAGATAGAACAATAGAATAATTATTAGGGAAATAGACTGTAAGGACCATGAGTGTAAGCAGGGAGACCAGTTAGGAAGCTATTGTGATCGTCCAAGAAAAAGAGGCTGTGGCTTGGACAAGGGACCACAGATAGGTATTTTTACCCTATCCAATCTCCTGGTCCCCGTGCTAGGGGTACAGTCCTCCGTGCGACAAGGTAGAGTTGGAAGAGAGTCCACCATCTCTCTCTCCAAGGAGACAAGGCCAAGTCAAGTGCTGGCTGTAGACTTGCCACAGAGTTACAATGCTGACATTTTGCAATGGACTTGAGATCTGGAATCTTAAAGAAAACCACCCTCACTCAGTTCTCCATCAACCCCTTACAGTTAACAGTGAGTCAGGCAAAAAGCATGAGCCAGGCTTCCCACAGATTTATGACAATCCTGGAGATTAAAAAGCATAAAAATTTCCACAGTCAACTCTCAATTAGCCACACTATTGGAGCAGAAAATTTGTGGATCATCCAGATACTTCATATTTGTTGCTATTACATTAAATAGGATTCCCCATCCATTCATGTTATCTCTCCTGGCTTATTCTGTTTATCCAATATATTGAAATTGTCACTCAATTTCATAGGGAATAGGCATAGGGATAGGGAATAGTAAATATCTCTTTCCAGTAAAGAATTCAACCTGAATAATTCCCCTGACACTATTCTAACATTCAGAGCCTTTTAGACACAATAATCAATGTAACTTACAGTTGAGTAGAACTTTCTAATTTTCAAAGCAGTGTAATACCTATTTTTTCTATTTACTGCTCAGAACTTTTAGAAGGACCCCTTAATGCCCTGTCCTTTTATTTCTATGAATGACATTCCTATCTAGAGTAAAATTCTTCCTCTTCTGGAGGAATATGTATCTCTTTGGTGAGTAGCGTGTTTGTAGCCTGTGTAGAGTTAGTATTTAAGACAATACCCATTTGTGGGCTTGTTCTCGTTCCTTCTCTTGAGGCTCTGAAACTCTAATTTATCTCGTAGCTAGTTGAGCAAGCTTCTGCTTTTCAGGCTCTCCCTCTGATGGGGTGTCCCAAGGTCTTGACTGGGAAACGTGTGGGGAGGGAAATTGGGAAGAAGCATGGTTGCAGCTGCAGGCTTCATCCCTCAATCCAGCTTCCCCAGTAATAAAGGTGATATTCACATCTCCACCTATCTGATTCCTATCCCTTTACTGATTGGTATCCAACCCCCTGGACACTGATTGTGAAATTTGGGATTGCCTATCAGACAAAGCCAAAACAACAACAACAACAAAATACAAAATTCAATCAGAAATAATTTTAATATCTAGAAAAACATTGTCCTTGAAAACTAAGAAAAAATAAAAATAATTAAATTGAGTCACACTTGAAGATCTTTTGAATTAGACTAGAAGATGCTTAAATGCCTTGAGAGCCAAAAATGCAAAAATCTCATCTGGGCAGAGATGAAGATTTACCTGAGTGGCCAGAGGAATTAAAACAAGAACCTTTGTTGTTCGACCTTACTGCTGGGAAAGGTATCTCCCAAATTCACTTAGGATAATCGTTAAATTAGTGGGTAAACATCTTTAAACAAAGATGACTTAGAACTAAGTATGCAAATGTATTTAAAAATGATATTTTTAACATTTTTATATTTAGGAAGGATTCTGTAACTTTTTAAAAAAATTGGCCTGTTTTCTTGCAGATGAGGCTTGCAATTTCAATTTAAAATGCACAATTGAATAATTAATTTAGACCTTTTAAAACTGAAAATTTTCCAAGTTTATATTCACAGTATTGGAGTATTTAAGATAATCCAAATTCACCATAATTGTAAGCTTAATTTATTAGATTTATAAGCTATTTAAGTACTTAGGAAGGTTTTATTTATAAGTCAGACAACTGGTGTACTTCTAAATGAAACCAGATATATTAAATCCATAAATACAGCTTGAAACATTAAATCCATAAATACAGCTTGAAATATAAAGGGAACTTAATTAAGTTGTTACAACTCAAACTGGATGTTAAATATGCTAAGTATATAAATAGTATAATAATAACTGTAAATGAACGTAAAAAGTTAAGGAAGAACTAGGTTTTTGAATTTGTAACTATAAAAAATTGAATATTAATATCTGAAACCAGGGCTACTGCTTTCTTTTGCACAGAAAAACCAGCCTTGAGGACAAAACCCACATTAACATATGCTGTGAAAGGAAGAGAAGGAAGTGGCTTACTGACCCTCCCAAGCCAGTATCAGTAGGACAGCATGATAAGGTGGTCAGAGTGTAAGGTCTGGAGTCAGATCCCATCTTTTGTGTGATCTTCTACAAATTCCTTAGTCTCTCTGAGTCTGAGTCTGAGTCTTTTAAATGAGGGCAAATAACAATACCTATCCTACTAGGTTGTTCTGAAGGGTAAATGAGACAATATAAAAAAGAAATTGCTAACCGTAAAATTATAAAATCACACACACACACTCCTAGTAGTTATTATTACATAGGGGCATTCTTAGAGATAAACTAAGGTACTAGAGGAAGAACTGACCAAGATAGCACTGCCCAGTAATGACACAATTAATACTATTCCTTTCCTTCCTTTCCCTTTCCTTTCCTTTCCCTTCCTTTCATTTATACTCTGTATTATTCCAGATAGCCAATATTACATTTCAGTCTTCCTGCAAGACAGATGATGCTCTGAATTTCAACCAGTGAAGGGCCAAACAATTGTGTTGATGATTTTGTTGTTGCAGGTCCCTTTTTCTGAAAGTGTGCTCCACACACCAACTGCATCATAAATACTTGGTGTGCTTGGTGCAAATCCAGATTCCTGGATCCCACCCCAGACCTACTGGAGTCAGAATCTCAGGCCGTGGAGTCCAGCAACCTCATTCTAACAAGCTTTGTCTGGGAGATTCTTAAGCATATTTTAGTTTGGGAACTACTGCTTCATATAATTAAGATAGATCATTAAAAATTATGATGCCATAAAAATATACATATTATGCAACCAGGATTGAGCTGAAGTTGTTGAATCTAGAGTGGCTTCCTCCCCACCCACAGTGAAATTGCAGGCGTTCCATATAAATTGCAGGTAGCTCCCCTGCAGCTACCCCTCAGCCTTCAGGAAACCCCTGGGGTTCTGCCTCCTGTCCTCCTTTCCAGACATGTTGACTTTGTTCTCCATCTTCAGTCTCTATTTCCATTGTTTATAAGCTTTATTTCTCTATGCCTTATATTTATGACCAGGTGAACTTGCACAGGACTCTATTCCCAGCTTCTCCCCCTCCTGCCCTCTCCACAGGGATTTTCATCCCTTCCTTGACTCCATTCTCCATAGCCCAAGAGAAGATCTCCCATCAGACCCCTACATCTAGCCCAGGTCCCCAGAAGTATACTTCCTCCCCACTGCAACTGGAAAGGTATCTGCACAGAATGGTCTTTGTTGTAGCCACTGTGCTCTGTCCCCTAGGAGGTGTTCTCATCCTCTCGCATGGCATAGATATGCTCTGAAGCCCCATTAGTCAAATTCTGGTCCATGGACCAGTAGCATCAGCATCACTGGGGCTTGTTAGGATGCAGAAACAGCAGGCTCCTCTCCAGACCTACAAAATCAGAGTTGGCATCTGAACAAGATCCCCAGGTGATCCATATACACATTAAAGCTTAAGAAACACTGTTCTGAAACACCTTTTCTTAGAATGTTTATGAATCTGAAGAGTCCACACTGAATCTTCCAAATATGGGCAAGATCTCAGATGAAATGTTTCAGATATTAACATGCATTATAATTACGTGTAGCAGAGGAGTAAGACGTGGAGATCACCTTCCTCCCCACAAATACATCAGAAATACATTTACAAGTGGAGCAACTCCTACAGAACACCTACTGAATACTGGTAGAAGACCTCAGACTTCCCCAAAGGCAAGAAACTCCCCACGTACCTGGGTAGGGCAAAGCGGAGAGATACCTGCATAGAGGATTGGTGCCGACCAGCACTCACCAGCCTGACAGGCTTGCCCACTCACCCACTGGGGTGGGTGGGGGCTGGGAGCTGAGGCTCGGGCTTCGGAAGTCAGATCCCAGGGAGAGGACTGGGGTTGGCTGCATGAACACAGCCTGAAGGAGGCTAGTGCTCCACAGCTAGCTGGGAGGGAGTCTGGGAAAAAGTCTGGACCTGCCTACGAGGCAAGAGACCATTGTTTCGGGGTGCGTGAGGAGAAGGGGATCAGAGCACTGCCTAAATGAGCTCCCGAGATGGGCACGGACACCAGAGATGGGCATGAAACACTAAGGCTGCTGCTGCAGCCACCAAGAAGCCTGTGTGCAAGCACAGGTCACTATCCACACTTTCCCTCTGCCCTGGCCACTGCCAGGGTCCCGTGATCCAGGGACAACTTCCCCGGGAGAACACACGGTGCACCTCAGGCTGTGGCAGCGTCATGAAGGCCGTCATGCAGGCCTCTGCCACCGCAGGCTCGCCCCGAATTCCATACCACTCCCTCCCCCAGGGCCTGAGTGAGCCAGAGCCCCCTAATCAGCCACTGCTTTAATCCCATCCATTCTGGGCGGGAGCAGATGCCCTCAGGCGAGCTACATGCTGAGGCAGGGCCAAATCCAAAGCTGAACCCAGGAGCTGTGTGAACAAAGAAGAGAAAGGGAAATCTCTCCCAGCAGCCTCAGGAGCAGCAGGTTAAATCTCCACAATCAACTTTATGTACCCTGCAACTGTGGAATAGCTGAATAGATAACAAATCATCCCAAAATTGAGGTGGTAGACTTTGGGAGCAACAGTAGACTTGGGGTTTGCTTTCTGCATCTAATTTGTTTCTGGTTTTATGATTATCTAAGTTTAGTATCTAGAGTTTATTATCATTGGTAGATTTGTTTATTGATTGGGTTGCTCTCTTCCTTTATATATATATATATATATTTTTTTTCCCTTTTTCTCTTTCGGTGAGTGTGTATATGTATGCTTCTTTGTGTGATCTTGTCTGTATAGCTTTGCTTTTACCATTTGTCCTACAGTTCTGTCTGTTTTTTGTTTGTTTGTTTTGTATACTTTTTAGCACTTGTTATCATTGGTAGATATGTTTTTTGGTTTGGTTGCTCTCTTCTTTCTTTCTTTCTTTTTTATTACTTTTTTATTTTCTTATTATAATAATATTTCATTTATTTTTTATTTTAATAACTTTATTTTTTTAATTTTCTTTCTTTCTTTCTTTCCTTCTTTTCTTTTCTCTCTTTTCTTTCAAGCTGTGTGGCTGACAGGGTCTTGGTCCTCCATCCGGGTGTAAGGCCTGAGCCTCTGAGGTGGGAGAGCTGAGTTCAGCACATTGGTCCACCAGAGACCTCCCAGCCCCAAGTAATATCAAATAGCAAAAGCTCTCCCAGAAATCTCCATCTCAATACTAAGACCCAGCTCCACTCAACGACCAGCAAGCTACAGTGCTGGACATCCTATACCAAACAACTAGCAAGACAGGAACACAACCCCACCCATTAGCAGAGAGGCTGCCTAAAATCATAGTAAGTTAACAGACACCCCAAAATGCACCACCAGACACGATCCTGCCCACCAGAAAGACAAGATCCAGCCTCATCCACCAGAACACAGGCACCAATCCCCTCCACCAGGAAGCCTACACAAGCCACTGAACCAACCTTACCCACTGGAGGCAGACACAAAAAACGAGAACTGTGAACCTGCAGCCTGCAAAAAGGAGACCCCAAATATAGTAAGTTAAACAAAATGAGAAGACAGAGAAATACACAGCAGATGAAGGAGCAAGGTAAAAACCTACCAGACCAAACAAATGAAAAAGAAATAGGTAGTCTGTGTGAAAAATAATTCAGAGTAACGATAGCAAAGACAATCCAAAATCTTGGAAATAGAATGGTGAAAATATAAGAAATGTTTAGCAGGTATCTCGAAGAACTAATGAGCAAACAAACAATGATGAACAACACAATAAATGAAATTAGAAATTCTTTAGAAGGAATCAATAGCAGAATAACTGAGGCAGAAGAATGGATAAGTGATCTGGAAGATAAAATAGGGGAAATAACAACCACAGAGCAGAAAAAAGAATGAAAAGAATTGAGGGCAGTCTCAGAGACCTCTGGGACAACATGAAATGCACCAACATTTGAATTATAGGGGTCCCAGAAGAAGAAAAAAGAAAAAATGGAATGAGAAAATATTTGAAGAGATTATAGTTGAAAATTTCCCTAATATGGGAAAGGAAATAGTCAATCAAGTCCAGGAAGTGCAGAGAGTCCCATACAGGATAAATCCAAGGAGAAACATGCCAAGACATATTAATCAAACTATCAAAAATTAAATACAAAGAAAAAACATTAAAAGCAGCAAGGGAAAAACAACAAATAACATACAAGGGAATCCCCATAAGGTTAACAGCTGATCTTTCAGCAAACACTCTGCAAGCCAAAAGGGAGTGGCAGGACATATTTAAAGTTATAAAAGTGAAAAACCTACAACCAAGATTACTCTACCCAGCAAGGATCGCATTCAGATTCGACAGAGAAATTAAAATCTTTACAGACAAGCAAAAGCTAAGAGAATTCAGCAGCACAAAACCAGATTTACAAAAATGCTAAAGGAACTTCTCTAGACAGGAAACACAAGAGAAGGAAAAGACCTACAATAACAAAACCCAAAACAATTAAGAAAATTGTAATAGGAACATACATATTGATAACTATCTTAAATGTAAATGGATTAAATGCTCCAACCAAAAGACGTAGACTGGCTGAATGTTATGAAAACAAGACCCGTATATATGCTATCTACAAGAGACCCACTTCAGACCTAGGGACACCTACAGACTGAAAGTGAGAGGATGAAAAAATATATTCCATGCAAATGGAAATCAAAAGAAAGCTGGAGTAGCAATTCTCATATCAGACAAAATAGAGTTTAAAATAAAGACTATTACAAGAGACAAAGAAGGACACTACATAATGATCAAGGGATCAATCCAAGAGGAAGATATAACAATTGTAAATATTTATGCACCCAACATCAGAGGACCTCAATACACAAGGCAAATGTTAACAGCCATAAAAGGGGAAATCGACAGTAACACAATCATAGTACGGAACTTTAACACCCCACTTTCACCAATGGACAGATCATCCAAAATGAAAATAAATAAGGAAACACAAGCTTTAAATGATACATTAAACAAGAGGGACTTAATTGATATTTATAGGACATTCCCTCCAAAAACAACAGAATACACTTTCTTCTCAAGTGCTCATGGAACATTCTCCAGGATAGATCATATCTTGGGTCACAAATCAAGTCTTGGTAAATTTAAGAATATTGAAATCATTTCAAGTATCTTTTCCAACCACAGTGCTATGAGGCTAGATATCAATTACAGGGGGAAAAAAATCTGTAAAAAATACAAACACATGGAGGCTAAACAATACACTACTAAATAACCAAGAGATCACTGAAGAAATCAAAGGGGAAATCAAAAAATACCTAGAAACAATTGATAATGAAAACATGATGACACAAAACCTATGGGATGTAGCAAAAGCAGTTCTAAGAGGGAAGTTTATAGCCATACAATCCTGCCTCAAGAAACAAGAAACATCTCAAATAAACAACCTAACCTTATACCTAAAGCAATTAGAGAAAGGAGGACAAAAAACCCCCAAAGTTAGCAGAAGGAAAGAAATCATAAAGATCAGATCAGAAATAAATGAAAAAGAAGTGAAGGAAACAATAGCAAAGATCAATAAAACTAAAAGCTGGTTCTTTGACAAGATAAACAAAATTGATAAACCATTAGCCAGACTCATCAGGAAAAAAGGGGAGAAGACTCAAATCAATAGAATTAGAAATGAAAAAGGAGAAGTAACAACTGACATTGCAGAAATACAAAGGATCATGAGAGATTACTACAAGCAACTATATGCCAATAAAATGGACAACGTGGAAGAAATGGACAAATTCTTAGAAAAACACAACCTTCCGAGACTGAACCAGGAAGAAATAGAAAATATAAACAGGCTAATCACAAGCACTGAAATTGAAACTGTGATTAAAAATCTTCCAACAAACAAAAGCCTAGGACCAGAGCTAACACCTATCCTTCTCAAACTCTTCCAAAATATAGCAGAGAGAGGAACACTCCCAAACTCATTCTACGAGGCCAACATCACCCTGATTCCAAAACCAGACAAAGATATCACAAGAAAAGAAAACTACAGGCCGATATCACTGATGAACATAGATGCAAAAATCCTCAACAAAATACTAGCAAACAGATTCCAACAGAACATTAAAAGGATCATACACCATTATCAAGTGGGGTTTAACCCAGGAATGCAAGTATTCTTCAATATATGCAAATAAATCAACATGATAAACCATATTAACAGATTGAAGGAGAGAAACCATATGATCATCTCAATAGATGCAGAGAAAGCTTTCAACAAAATTCAACACCCATTTATGATAAAAAACCTCCAGAAAGTAGGCATAGAGGGAACTTACCTCAACATAATGAAGGCCATATATGACAAACCCACAGCCAATATCGTTCTCAATGGTGAAAAACTGAAACAATTTCCACTAAGATCAGGAAGAAGACAAGGTTGCCCACCCTCACCACTATTATTCAACATAGTTTTGGAAGTTTTAGCCACAGTGATCAGAGAAGAAAAAGAAATAAAAGGAATCCAAATCGGAAAAGAAGAAGTAGAGCTGTCACTGTTTGCAGATGACTGATACTATACATAGAGAATCTTAAAGACACTACCGGAAAACTACTGGAAATTATCAATGAATTTGGTAAAGTAGAAGGATACAAAATTAATGCACAGAAATCTCTTGCATTCCTATACACTAATGATGAAAAATCTGAAAGAAAAATTAAGGAAACACTCCTATTTACCATTGCAACAAAAGGAATAAAATACCTAGGATTAAACCAACCTAAGGAGACAAAAGACCTGTATTCAGAAAACTATAAGACACTGATGAAAGAAATTAAAGATGATACAAACAGATGGAGAGATATACCATGTTCTTGGACTGGAAGAATCAACATTGTGAAAATGACTATACTACCCAAAGCAATCTACAGATTCCATGCAATCCCTATCAAGCTACTAACAGCATTTTTCACAGAACTAGAACAAAACATTTCACAATTTGTATGGAAACACAAAAGACCCTGAATAGCCAAGGCAATCTTGAGAAAGAGAAAGGGAACTGGAGGAATCAGGCTCCCTGACTTTAGACTATACTACAAAGCTCCAGTAATCAAGACAGTATGGTACTGGCACAAAAACAGAACTATAAATCAATGGAACAGGATAGAAAGCCCAGAGATAAACCCATGCACATATGGTCAACTTCTTTTTGGTAAAGGAGGCAAGAATATACAATGGAGAAAAGACAGTCTCTTCAATGAGTGGTGCTGGGAAAACTGGACAGCTACATGTAAAAGAATGAAATTAGAACACTCCCTAGCACCATATACAAAAATAAACTCAAAATGAATTAAAGACCTAAATGTAAGGCCAGACACTATCAAACTCTTAGAGGAAAACATAGGCAGAACACTCTATAACATAAATCACAGCAAGATGCTTTTTGACCCACCTCCTGGAGAAATGGAAATAAAAACAAAAATAAACAAATGGGACCTAGTGAAACTTAAAAGCTTTTGCACAGCAAAGGAAACCATAAACAAGATGAAAAGATAACATTCAGAATGGGAGAAAATATTTGCCAACAAAGAAACTGACAGGGGATATTTTCAAAGGAAGCAACTGACAGAGGATTAATCTCCAAAATATACAAGCAGCTCATGCAGCTCAATATCAAAAAACAAACAACCCAACCCAAAAATGGGCAGAAGACCTAAATAGACATTTCTCCAAAGAAGATATACAGATGGCCAACAAATACATGAAAGGATGCTCAACATCACTAATCATTAGAGAAATGCAAATCAAAACTACAATGAGGTATCACCTCACAGTGGTCAGAATGGCCATCATCAAAAACTCTACAAACATTAAGTGCTGGAGAGGGTGTGGAGAAAAGGGAACCCTCTTGCACTGTTGTTGGGAATGTAAATTGATACAGACACTATGGAGAACAGTTTGGAAGTTCCTTAAAAAAACTAAAAATAGAACTACCATACGACCCAGCAATCCCACTACTGGGCATATACCCAGAGAAATCAATAATTCTGAAAGACACATGCACCCCAATGTTCATTGCAGCTCTATTTACAATAGCCAGGACATGGAAGCAACCTCAGTGTCCATCGACAAATGAATAGATAAAGCAGATGTGGCACATATATACAATGGAATATTACTCAGCCATAAAAGAAACAAAATTGAGTTATTTGTAGTGAGGTGAATGGACCTAGAGACTGTCATACAGAGTGAAATAAGTCAGAAAGAGAAAAACAAATACCATATGCTAACACAGATATATGGAATCTAAAAAAAAAAAAAAGTTCTGATGAACCTAGGGGCAGGACAGGAATAAAGACAGACGTAGAGAATGGAGTTGAGGACACAGGGAGGGGGAAGGGTAAGCTGGGACGAAGTGAGAGTGGCATGGACATATATACACTACCAAATGTAAAATAGATAGCTAGTGGGAAGCAGCCGCATAGCACAGGGAAATCAGCTCGGTGCTTTGTGTCCACCTAGAGGGGTGGGTTAGGGAGGGTGGGAGGGAGACGCAAGAGGGAGGAGATATGGGGATATATGTGTACATATAGCTGATTCACTTTGTTATAGCAGAAACTAACACACCATTGTAAAGCAGTTATACTCCAATAAAGATGTTAAAAATAATAATAATTACGTGTAGCTCTTGTTAAAAATATAGATTCCTGGAACACCACCTTGAAGATTCTGACTCAGTAGGTTTGGAATCTGAACTTTTACAGTCACCACGAGTTATGTCAATGATCCTCATGGGGAAGCAATACTGGACTAGGGAACAAGGAACAAGGAATGAGGTCACAGTTCAGAGCTTCCCTCCCTGGTTCACATAGGAACCAAGCCTGGAGACTCTAAAATTGTATCATATACTAACAGTGAGACGGCCAGTCCAAGTTTTTGTCTAAGGAACAAGGAATCCGCCATCAAGCATGTGAGTTATTTATACAATTTCCAAATGAAGTTTTCTTGCTTTAAACCCAGTAATTCTTTAAAGAATCATATTTGCAACAGTGTACATGTTTCTATTTTTGATGTTATGTATATTTATCCAGAAATGTACTTATGCAATTGACATTTAAGTCCACAAATTATAAGAAGCTGATAAGTATTTAGTTTTCTCCTTTTGTTTGCCTGCCTGTATACACCAACATATTAAGCTTTGTCATGGGAAACAGACTCGTGTCTTTAGCAGTACACTGATGGAGTAGGGGTTCAAATGACTACTTCTAAAGAATTGTAGGACATAAAAAAATGCATGGTTTTGAATCACATCAAAACAATTCCTCCTATAAATGTAAGATAAATTCAACCAAATATCAGGATTTTGTAAAGATTAAGAATGAGTATCTGCTCGTTCTTAAATCGTTTGGGAAGAACAAGGCGAACAAGCATGACGTGTTTTCTTCCGGAGCAACTAAGGGTGATCATGCTCGGCTCTGCTTATTAATAGGCCAAGAAAGAGTTGAAGAAGCTTAAGTGTTATTACAAAGGATGTACTTAGAGATTGCCTTTGTAAAAAAAAAATTACATTTAACACAAAACAGTGCTTCTGAGTGGATGATAACCTAATTATTTTTAACAGCTTTATTGAGGTGTAATTTATGTACCATAGTACTCATTTTAAGGGTGCCGTTCAGTATTTTTTAGAGAAATTACTCAGTTGTGCAACCATCATCAAGATCCAATTCTAGAACATTTCCAATGCTACAATAAAATCCCTTCTGCCCATTTACAGTTAGTCCTTATTCCCACTCTCAGACCTGGCTACGGTTACGCTAAGCCAAATTATTTTTAAAATACCTTTGTTGGGAAAATGATGCTGTTGTCCCTTATGTTCCATTGGAATAGTCATCATGGAGGGGGATGTTAGAAAAAACTACGGGAGACCGTTCTATCTACAAAAACAATTAAGATGTTTACACCCAGAATGCACCTGAGTGTACCAGGAATAACAAATATTTGGTAATCTAGAAGTTTAATGGTTATATTTAAAACTAAAACAGAATCCATGGGCTGGGAGTCCATCTTGGCAGGAATGACCATGCCTGAAACGACATTTACTTGTAATTAAAATCCAGAAGAAGCACACGTAGTTTGATAATTTACCTGGAAGGGCAACCTGGACTCTGGTGAAGTTTATAACCTGTTTCAAGGGGCTCTGAAAAACATCGAGAAGAATACAAGGGTTTTTGGAACACGAAAAGTATATTTTTGTAACGACTTTGCTTGCCTCCATCCACTGCTTATGTCATTAGTTTACTTAGATACTTGTTTTCTTCAACATTCATTCGCTTTGCAAATCTTTTTTTTTTTTTGCCGTACACGGGCCTCCCACTGTTGTGGCCTCTCGCGTTGCGGAGCACAGGCTCCGGACGCGCAGGCTCAGCCGCCATGGCCCACTGGCCCAACCGCTCCGCGGCATGTGGGATCTTCCCAGACCGGGGCACGAACCCGTGTCCCCCGCATCGGCAGGCGGACTCCCAACCACTGCGCCACCAGGGAAGCCCCCGCTTTGCAAATCTTTGAGTGCTTACTATGTGATAGGCATTGAGATGGAATGATTTACGAAATATAGTTTTTCTGCCTTTCACAGAGCTTATGGTTTAACTTTCTATAACTTGAAGAGCTCATGCAAATCAGTAAAGAAATCACACTCCCCATGTTAAAGCAGAAAGGCAGCATGTGTATTTGGGCAGCAGTTAAGAGGGCATTGGAACCAGAGATCTAGCCCCGCCATGTACTAGCCTCTCTCATGTAATGGGTTGAGACACTGGGGGACTTTGAGACAGGAAAAATGTATTTTACATGTGGGAGAGATGTATATCTTTGGGGATCAGAGAGTAGACTGTGGTATGAAGAACGATGACCCCTTCCCAAATATGATCATGCCCTAGCCTGTGAATATGTTACCTTACACGGCAAAGGGAATTTGCAACTGGTTTGCAAACCAGGAGCATGGGGAGATTACCCTACATTACCAAGGTGGGCTAACCTAATCACATGAGTCCTTAAAAAACCTTTCCTGGCTGTAGCCAGAGAGAGATAAGATGATAGATGAAGTGTCAGGGCAACTCAGTATGAGGATTCAGCCCATTGTTGTTGGCTCTGAAGATTGAGGAAGGGTCTTATGAGCAAAGGAGTGTGGAGGGCCTCTAGAAACTAGAAAAGGCAAGAAAACAGACTCTCATCCAGAGCCGCCAGAAAGGAACACAGTGCTGTCAGCATCCTGATTTTAGCCCAAGAGACCTGTTTCAGACATATAAGCTACTAAACTGTAAGATGATAAATTTGTGTTGTTTAAGCCATTAAGTTGGCAGTAATTTGTTATGGAAACCATAGAAAATTAATATATCGTATTAAGCAACTTATAAAACCTCTCCAAAACCTATTTTCCTTACCTGTAAGATGAAGATAATGGTTCTGATACAATTGTTGTGAGAAGTCAGCATAAACTGCAAAGTGGTGAGCACTGTGCCTGAAGCTTAATGAATACTTAGAAATAGGCTTGAAAATGGCTCCATGAAAGAGCTTTAAGAAGGAAGCAGAGACTTCTCTGGTGGTCCAGTGGCAAAGAATTCGCCTTACAATGCTGGGGACGCAGGTTCAAGCCCTGGTCAGGGAACTAAGATACCACATGAAAGCTCTTGGAACCCAGGAATACCAGAAATCCATACTTTGCAAGTTGGATTCTTTTTATTTTTCTTATATCTCCCAGGTGCCTTCCCTTTAGTTTTTATGTTTTATGTTTGTAATTGTGATGGATTAAAAATGGTCATAAATTCTTTGCCACTTCTCCTATCAAGCAGCAGGGCAGGGGGTTGGGAGGGAGTCTAAGTCCCCTTCCGCATGACGCGGAGGTTGGCCATGTATGTGACTTGCTTTGGCCAATGGGCTATGAACAAACATGATTCAAAAAGAAACTCGATAAGTGCTTTTGCACTGAGGCCTATCCTCTTGGAACTCTTTGAGGCAGCCATGCTGTAAGAAAGCTGGTCTAGAAAGGCCACGTAGGGGAGGACCAAGGTACTCAGGCTGACAGACAACACCAATTCCCAGACGCATGTGTCAGGTCACCTTGGACTATCCAGCCATTCCATTCATCATCTAGAATCATAGGAGTAAACCCAGAAGAACCACAAAATCCTGATCAATAATAAATCATTTTTATTTTCGTCCTAAGTTTGAGGTATTTGGTTCTACAGCCATAGATAATTGATACAATCTTATTAATGTTCTTTTTGTAAAGCCCAGCAGTTTCAGCTGTGCTATGGAGTGACAACACTGTTCATAAAAGCAGAGATTAAAATGGTGGAACTTAGTGGGACTGAGGCCAGACCATTTGGTCATTTACCACCACCTCCTAAACCTGGGAAAAGAGTGCTCTTCCAGAGCAGCTTCCTGATCAAATATTGAGAGACTCTTTAAAGGGAATCATTACCTGAAAGACTAACCCTGTGAGTCTTATGACAAGCCTTTTTGATTTGTGAGCAGAAAAAAGTAACCATTATTTAATAATAGCAAGAAGATTAGGTAACATTTCTTGATCACTTTCACTGTAATAGGCCTAGAATTGGTACTATTATCACCCTCATTTTGCGGGTGGAAAAACGGAACCTCAGAGAAGTTGACAACTTGCCTATGCTCACACAGCCAGTAAGTTGCAGAGCCCGGCTTCCAAGTCAGGTTTGAGAAAGCCCTTACTCTTAACCATTACCGAATATCTCCTCTCAAATTTCGTGCTAATTTCCTTTTCTTTTCCTGAACAATCCACTCAGATGGGAAATGAGTCACTTAAATGTCTGTCTCAGTTTTCTTATATGTCAAACTGGAGTGATGACAGTGCCAGCCCCATGCATTTTTGATGAGCATTAAATGAGATGGTGTGTAAAGCCCTTAGACACAGTGCTTGGCCTCCAGTGAGCCCTGGTAGCTGGTTGTAGTGAGAGGAAAGTGCTGATGGCAGTGTGGAAGCAGCAGCATTATTAGTTCCAAAGGGAATGAGAACGTGCTGGTGTGGTGACATCAATCCCTGGGGGAAGAGCCGTGCTTCCACCCTTGACTTAGACTTAACTCCGTGATTTGGTCTCCACTGCAATGTCCCTCAGATGTGCTAGATACTTTGCCATGCAAATCACCTGGACCCGCAACTTCAGCTTCTGGGAATGAGGGCACAGACAGGCACCAAGAATCCCTCCCACTACGATTAATGGAATTCTGGCTCTTGGCTTCCCTGGGCCCTCGTCAGCCACTGCAGGACCTAAATTCAGTGATCCTGGTTGGCTGAGAAAGACAAGGAGTCACCTGCAGAGTCACTCCGCAGGTTCAGCTGGCCGGCAGCGGGCAGAAACTGTGGCTATCGCCTACCCACTTCCTGCCCCCTTCCCATCTCTGTTATTCACATGAACAGCCAAATTAGAAGATAATAGGATTTTGCTTTAGACATTACAAGGAGTGCATTGTCACCTATCTTTTGTACCCAGGACATTTCTTCACAGGAGACTGAAGCCCGGAGTTTGCCAAAAGGCATATATAGAGCTTCCAAACGCCTGCTCTGGAGACAAAACCCATGCATTTTAAATGCCATCGAGTTTGCTCTCCAGCAGATGACTCAACTGTCATCACCAGGAAAATTTTCAGCTGTCTAACACCTTCTTTCACCCAAAATGTAGGACTTTGGGAAACTGAAAGATTCTTTTTTTTTTCTCATAAAACACCATTCTCCCTCTACCATCCACCTGTTCGTCATTCTGAAAATGTAGAGAGGGCTACTGTCAATCTACTGGTACCCAAATGTCCAACGGCGTCACCTTGACTTTGAAGGTCTAAATAAAATTGGCTTTAGGGGCTTCCCTGCTGGCGCAGTGGTTGAGAGTCCACCTGCCGATGCAGGGGACCCAGGTTTATGCCCTGGTCCGGGAAGATCCCACATGCCACGGAGCAGCTGAGCCCATGAGCCATGGCCGCTGAGCCTGCGCGTCCGGAGCCTGTGCTCCGCAACGGGAGAGGCCACAACAGTGAGAGGCCCGCGTACCGCAAAAGAATAATAATAATAAAATAAAATAACAAAATAAAATAAAATTGGCTTTAACTCCTAGCCCTTATCTTGGGGAGGTTCAGGGCTCTCCCCAAGACACTGGTGAATTCCTAGGGCGGATATCTCACGCTACCTCTTTATCCAATTTCCTTGTCCTTCTGAAGCTTCTCCCCACTGACTTCTTGTGTACTCCCTGCCCTCCGCCACTTCAGCCACTCTCTCTTCTCTGGCCCACTGACTCAAAATGTAACAACACCACTTTTCCCTGATTCCTCCAAAAGCAGATGCTTGAGACAGTTGTGGGCAATGAAATTTTACTAAACAGCTGGACTGAGAGTAAGAGAAAAGACGATAGAAAAATTAAACCTTCTTATTCTTCAAAAATATTTCTGTCAAGCCTTCTTTAGGGAATTTTTCACTAGTCATATTTATGTCTGATGCCTCCCTATCTCTTGCAAAATACAGTCATCCTTTCTTGGGGGCCACACCTAACTCAAAATTCTCCTGTCTTTTATGCAGGAAAGTCAAGTTTCCTCTTGGTCTCATCCCTCTCCTCCCTCCGTACACAAGAGGATTCGAAATCAGGCCCGTCCATTCAGGAGTGTTTCTAAACAAAGACATTTCTTCTATGGAGAAGAATTCTAATGTAGTAAGTTCAGGTCAGTACTTTCTCTGGGAACCTGCATTGTGGAGTGGGAGAAGCACTGAACTCAGAGTCAGGAGACCTACGTTTGAATCCTGGCTCTGCTGTTTCCTAGTTTTTTTACTTTGAGCAAAATAACTCACTGTCTCTGAGCTTCTCTCTTCCACTGAAATATACATCTAATGAATCTCTTCCAGAGTTCGCATTAGTAACAGATTGGATATAGAAGTATGATTGGGATTCAGAAATTGATTCATTTGATTGCTGTATGCCAGGCGGTTCGGGTGATGCAGAGCTACCATTGAACAACCTGACCCCTTCTCTCAGGAGCTCACACTTTAATTGAAGAGAATAGGCGATAAAGACCATCTGTGGGGAACCAGGAGGGCAGAGGAGGAGGAGATCCCTGCAGGCTGGGAAGGTAAAGGCAGACTTCCTGGGAAGATGGGCTGGACTCAAGCTGAGCTTTGAAGGGTGTGATGAGGGGAACGGTCCATTTCAGGTAAAGAGGAAGATAGGAAGATGGGGCCAAATTTCTGTACATCAGATGATAAGCTCAAGGTCTATGTAGGGCTGCTTAAAATAGACACTCAACGACGTTTTTTTTAATCTGAGGCAACCTTTGGATCCTCTACACAGAACATTTTGCACACAATCCAGGAGGCTCACCAACTCTCAGGCTCCAGGAAAAATCTTTTGTTTCCAAAGCTTCATTCTTCCATTTCCAGTCTTGAATCTCATTTTTCCCTCTTTGGAGTCAAAACTTTTCAGTCTTAGGATGTGTCTATATTGATTTTTCCTGGAGTCTTTCTATGCATAGAGCTATTGGGGTTTTAGTTTAGCCCCAAAAATGAGATCCTTGTTTCTTGCCCATGTTCAAAACCAATTAAGAAATGGGGAAAAAAAGGAGCCACGTAGATGAGGATCAAAATGTTATCTTACTTTGTGTCAAAAATTATTTCAGGTGGTATAGCTTAGAAATGTGACAGCAATGAACTTCCTGTCCTCCAGTTAGGTCTTAGAACAGTACACTGGTGAGAAACACTGAGGCTACAGAGAAGACATGCTCAATCAGGATCACAGCCACGCACTTCTTAAGGGAAGGAGAGCAGGAGAGTAGACTCCATTTGCTTAATACTTTTAATACATTATCTCTACCAAATCAAGGAACATATGCCAATCACTGCCTCTTCTTAACCAGGGAACTTACTTGACCTCTTTGAAGAGGACTAATGCCCAGAGCAAGAGATCAGGACCAGTTGGTGGAAATCCTTCCTCATTAGACAGGGGAGTGGGGAACAAATGCATGCATGTACTCTAAAAACGAACCATTTTCCTTCTTTCAATCATTCGGTCATTCAATAGATATGCAATGAATTCCTAATATATTTCTAATTACTGTTCTAGGCTCTAGGGATAAAGTGGTGAAGAAGAGACGTGGGGTCTGCCCTCCTGGAGCTTTCTCTCTGGAGAATGAGATGGATAATAAACAATTAATTCTACCAATAATACATATTACTCACTGTAACGTGAGAGCAATGGTTGAAAGGTATGTGGTGCTGTCAGAGTGTCTAACGTGTGGCCTATCAGAGTTAAGTCGGCAAGGACTTTCCCAAGCAACACTTTAGCAGACAAGGATGTTCTAGGTCTTTGCTTTGACTCCTTTTCTTCCTTATGCCATTACTTGGAGTGGACTTGTGATTCTAGCGTACGCTTTGGCACATCTCCAAGACACAACCTCTGAGATTGGCTCCCACCCAAAATAAATGACCATCTTAAATCTCAAAGACCATATCTGTCATGTCCACCCCTCGATGGGCAACACTTGTCAGATGAGATGGGTGGCTTTCCTCAACTTGCCTCCCAGAGATGGTTTCCCAGCAACTGTGTAACATAGAGGTGGTGGAATTCTGGAAAGAACTGAGTTTTTCTTGTCCTGGATGCAACTTCTTGGATCATAGATAAAATTAAAACGTAAGCACATAGAAGTAAAAATGAATTAATGATACTTAAAACTACAAATTTTAATCAATAAAAGACACAAATGAGTATGATAAAAGTTGGTGGCTAATGGGCTATCAGTGATTCTAAAGACCAATATAACATCAGAAATTAGCTAAAAATGATTTTATGCCAGGATATTAATGAAATATAGAATTGTGACTCAGTAAATGATACGGATATGAGACAGAGAGTATCCATGGAAGTGTCAGTTTGGTTATGAAATCAGAATAGAAATTAATTCTGAAAGAGATGCTTCCAAGGAAATAGAAAAGAGATCCAGCACGAAGCTTCCCCACACCGCCTCTGAACGCCAGAATCAAAGGTAAACAGAAAACCGGGAACAAAGGAGAATCACTTGATGTGGACTGGACAGGGCTGACTGTCCTGTATTACGAAGTCCAGGCTCAGTGAGACAAAGATAAAGGCACTGGACAGGCTGGATGGATGGGGAGTCAGGAGAGCCCATTACGATGTAGGGTAGGATCTTAGGATATCATATTGGAGGTGACATCATTCCACAGGGAAAATTCAAGAAGAAGGAGAATCCATGCAAGAGCCTGGGATTCAAAGACAAGCAAAAAAAAAAAAAACAGTCAAGTTTGGTAGTGAGGATTCAGATACAAATGGTCCTGTGCAGTTTCATCTGACAGTGTTTGTTTATGTCGGCGTTCCTTTCAGAAACCCTTGGGCCCTTTTCCACATTCCCACGAGTTCATCTGTAATACTTTTAAAAGAACAGCCTAGGTTCTGAAGCCTAACAGATACCATCTGATAAGATTCTGGGAGAAGGTAATCCACCTTGTCAAACAAGAAGAGTGCAGACGCAAACCGATCTTAGGCTGCAACCTAAAAGAAGATGCAGGAAAATGGAATTTATTGAAAGCGTTCCATTCGCCACAACCGTAACTAAAGCAATATGAACATCATTTTTCTATTTGTACCTAAATAGGGTAACTATGGACAAAACAGACGTATGTGAGGTGGTAGAGGGGATAATAGTGGGCAGGGAGTAGAAATGAAATCTGTTGATCAAAAACACAAAGAATCTGGGAATTCCCTGGCAGTCCAGTAATTAGGACTCCACACTTCCACGGCAGGGGGCCCTGGTTCAATCCCTGGTTGGGGAACTAAGATCCTACAAGCCCTGTGTGGCCAAAAAAAAAATAAAAAGAAAGAAAAGAATCAGCTGAAAAATGATTTTTTGCCTTTAGGTCAATGAACTGTAGAATTCTGAATCACATACCTTTTGCTACTACATTTTTAAAGTCTTTAAAATCTCCAGTCTTATCCCCTACTGCCCCTATCTCTCACCTAAATATCCTGATGTAAATTTTATATGTATATGTATATATCTTAGCTGATGAGTACTTAGTTCCAGAGCAGGTAAAGAGAATGTGGTTTATAGTAACTCAATACCACTAGGTCAGTCATTATTCAGAAGTAACAACTGGGATAGATTCTACCGATGAGATATAGTGGGTTTTGAAAACACAGTAACATTCAGTGACCAAGCAGCTGGGATGTTTTATAGTTGGGGAATAAAAGTATTTATCACTTCCCTCTAAGAGACTCAGAAGTTGTATATATTGCCATCTATTGTTAGTATCATAACTTGAAACTATTCACTGTCTCAAAGTTGCAAAGAACTCCAGGATGTATATCATAGAAACAAAAACTACTTAAGTTCCAGTGGGCAGAAACCTCCTACATCAAACTCCCACAGTCCAGAAGGCGAAGTAACGAGCTTCTATGTGTAGACTTTGGTAAGCCCATAAAGTTTAAGATCTTTCCAAAATTTCTAAAAGGAATGCAATACATTTTAGTACCTAACTGTTGTACTTGCTTTGGGAGAGGAAAAGGAACGGACACAGAACATCAATTTTCTCCAGTTCATATTAAACCATCTAAGTACTTTAAGACTTCCTTCAACTTATTGCACCCAATTTATTCTTGAACTAAGACAATTTTCATTGAAATGCCTTTGTTCATATTTATTTTGAAATTAAAAGCTGTTTTTAAATGCTAACAAGGACGTGGTAAAACGAGCACTTTTGTACACTGCTGGCAGGGGTTTTGATCTGCACACCCGTTTTCTGGTCATGAGACTGTTCTCTTGTCCTCCCAATCCCTTAGATTCAGGAATTTCTCTTGACTTGGATAGCCACTAGTTTGGGGATTGCATGTGCAATGTTCCCAATAAATTAATGAGATAAATCCTCAAAGTGTCATTTTTAAGACCTGGTTTTGCACTGGAAGTGAAAGGACTGGGGACACGATACAAACATGAAACATCCAGAGAAAGAAAGATGGTCATAGAGAAAAAGAAAAAAGTGAGGAAAGCAAAGTAAAGCAAAAGCACAACGACAACAAAAACCATAACAAACTTGTAAACAAATTGAAGAAATCTAATGGTGTGAAGCTATCAAAATCACCAGTTTGAAAATGGATTTGCTCCTGGTGACATTAAATTTATGGGGTAGTCCCCAAAGTATTATCATGCGTATATCTCGGATGCTTGAATGCACTAATGTTTTTGTTGTCAGAAGTTTGTCATTCTGTCTAGAAAGGAGAGGAAGAGAGAAGGAGTGAGGTAGGAGATGTGGAGAAAGAGTGAGAAAGGAGAGAGAATATATCAGGAGAAAATATACTACAGCCAAGAGTGTTTTCTCCTTGATAGCAGGTAGTCATTCCCAATACATATCCAGTTGAATGATTTTACAGCTTTTTGGCCAGAGAGAATTCTGAGATAGAAATATCTGAGATATGTAATTGTAACAACAAGTATATGTTCTGAAATAATAGATGCTGCATGTTATTGGTCCATTGCATACACGGGACTTTGCATTCAGGGGGAAACATTCCTCCAAGAAGCTTAAGGCATTTTATAAAATCTAATTCCAGTCAAACACTATAGTAGGCATAATAAATCGTCGTTAAAAGAGAGTATTCTCAGTGGGCAGGTAGAAATTTGTCTAAAACTCTAGCAATAGCTATATATTTCTCTTTCCTTGATGTATCCAACAAGGACCTCTTTAAGATATGACTACTGAAAAAAACATTTCTGCAGGAAGCCATGCAAGCTTTTTTAAAAAGGAAAGAGAACTAGAACCGTCTTTATACTTCATTTTTATTAGTTTTCAGAAATCTTGGTTAGAGCAAAGTTTCAAATGTCTAAGTAGATAAAATGAGAAGCAAAGTTTTAAAAGCAAAAGGGACGATGCTGATATAGGTTCTGTTTGCAACCTCAGGCCCATTTTCCATCCTGTTCACCCAGCTCTGTGCTCAGGAGGCCAACCTCTATGGATGCATTCTCTGGAACCCCTGGCCTCTGGCTTCCTGTTGGGTTCAGCCATGGGGACAGTGCACCAGCAGGCTGTCAGAGGAACAGAGGGAGGTGGGGGTATTTATTTCCTTGCTCCATCCCTGCTGGGTCACAGTTTGGGTGTGGCTGTCATCCCTACAGCCACAGCTCCTGTCAGGTGGCCCCATCTGTGGTTTTAGCTCTTGTGGCATTGCAGGAGCCTGTCTCTCCTTTCATCCCCACAGACTGAAGGTGGTAATGGCTTCCCACTGTCGCCAGACCCTCGGTGTCACCATCCATTATTAACATCCTTAACGCTGCCCACTCTTCTATAAATAGACCCTGCAGGAGCTGAGAGCTGATTCATTCCAAGCGATTCCTGGAGACAACGAGGGGATCACCTAAGCAGACAGAAGAGATGATGGAACAGTGTGGTCCATCCCTCCTGGCTGAAAAACATATAATAATTCCTTAGAGAAGAGAAAGAGCAAACTTCACTTCAATTCAACCTTCTACAGTTCACTTAGAAGTGAAATGTCAGACATCCATAATTAGTAAAATAATTTAATTTAGATGCTCAGCAAACCTAGTTATAATGTTATCTTGGAGATTCCTGAGCGAGTCTTTCCAAGCAGTGTGGTTGGTCTTAATAGCTCCCTTTTTGCAATCCAGAGAAGCTGCATTATTATATCTGAAAATATCTGATGCCAGGTGGATCTGGTCAACGATCTATTTATTTAGTAGGTGCCCAGGTGGGGAGAGACACTGCCCAGCTCACCTGGCAGAAAGAAGTCAGGGGTAGAGAATTGATCTCTGAATACAGACAGTTATACTTTCAGGAAAAGGAAAGAGGGAAACACAGAATTGCAAAAATTTAAAGCAGGAGGAAGCCCTAAATATCTCCTTGTTGAATTCCTTCACCCACCATTTTCCTCAGATAAGGAAACCAAGATTCCCAAAAGAATTAGGGACTGACTCAGTCTTACAAGGCCAGTACTAGAATCCAGGTCTCTATCTTCCCAGAATGCTCCTGTCCAGAAGGATAAGTGGCCAGGATCACATCTGTTTCTCTGGGCTCATCCGTCTGAATAGTTGGCAGATTTTCAGGCTCTTACAAATATGGAGAGCTCTGAGATAGGGGAGGACGTCCAAGTTTCTTCAGTTTACACTGCTGTGTGGGTCCACTGTTAACATTTGAGAGATAAACAGGAGATATACCTTTTTTTTCACCAGGAAAAATCACGCACAAGTTTATTGCAACGTCATCAACAGACCTTCCTTTCAATTTCTGCACATGGAAAAATATCAATGTCTAGGCTCAAACCTGCCCCCTTTCTTGAGGCTACTTAGCTGGGTTGCTTGCTTGTAGGCAGTTTGGCTGGTGGACAAGATGATAGTTAACAGAACATGCTTTTGTTGCCCGGAAACAGGTTCCAAAATAGCCATTCACAGAAGGGAAGAGATTCTCACTGGAATGTGTACAAATCAGTTTCCCCACTATCACTTCCCTGGACCTCCCTTGCCATCTGTGGCACCTCCATGCAGACTCCCTTATCCCTGAGACTGGGAAGAGAAGGCATTTGCTCCACGAGTTCTGACTGCATGCTGGGACAGCTGGAGAAAATAGATAGAGTAAGCTATTCATGTCGGACATAACGGCTTCTAACTAGTAACATTTATGATGGAGATACCTGGGCTTCCTCAAATGGGAAGAACCATTTTAGAGGGAGATAGATAGAGCTCTTTGCACTCACCAACGGAGCAGAAAGTCTAAAGTTTGTAAATACCAATGGCTGTGCTGCCAACAATTGGCTGAATGAGCCAGGTGTCTATCAGGACCAGAACAGTGGGTAAGAATAGTGAGAGAACAGGTCATACTGGTAGACTCTAAAATCAATTATCCAGGTAGACCCTTAGGACTGGATAAAGGCCAGAGATCTGACTGAAGACTGAGGCCATGTAGCAGGGGAATGAGTTCAGAGGTCAATCCAAACTGCAGAAATAAGCCCAGAGGAAAAAAGGAAGACAGATTTTAATATAGATAGCAAAACTCCCAGACTAGGAGTCCAAGATATATTCTATCTCACTAAGGGGTCATGGTCAGGGATGATTGAAAGCACGAGAGGGATTGTGGGTAACTTTACAGAATGATGTTAGCAGATAGAAGAAAATCGGTCATAGAGAAGCTCTAGACTTTGTTTCTTTCTGGCAAGGAAAGAGGGACGCTAATGCCTTTTCTACTTTAGACTTTCTTTGGCTACTTCTGTGGGTCTAAGATTGTTCAAAGGTATTGGTTACCCGATTCCATAGATTAGGAATCCCAGACCAGCGAGGCAAAGTAATTTACTTAGGGCCATTTAGCTGAGCAATGGCTTCTCTTGAACTAGAGCCAAGGTCTCCTAATAGCAATGAGGCAGAGAGAGCACAAGATAAGAAGTTTAAAAGAAAATTGATCCTGATTCTGTTGCTTGGGTTAACCCCTTCATCTCCCTGATTTCTTCATCTATAACATGGAGTTAATAACAATTATTTCATGGGATTGTATGAATTAAATCATATAAAATAATATGTGTATAAGCTATCAAGCAACATGTTATACAAATATAATATGTGATATGTCTACCTCGATGTTACTTTTTCAGAAACCTTTATGGACAAAACTAAATGGTTCCAACCTGTCATGAAAACATTCAGATAGCAGATTGCACCAGGAATTCCCACACGTGGCATCCATTTCAAAACAATTTATTTCCTTCCACTCCAAAGAGAACTATATCGACAAATAAGAACATGTTGCCCACGTATTATGTGTAGCCCCACCATGTGCTGCACAAAATCAGGCATCTGACCCAAGTCATAAATTATATCCCTCTTCCTACAAACAGCCAGAATACGGCTACTGCAGAAAACCGAATGACGACAATACAGCATTTCATCTCAATGAGAACTTTGACCCTGAAAGTCTCTGAACATTTCTTAGAGTGGTGAGGATTAGCCTTTTCAGACATTCCCAGGCTTAGATGAATGATTCCCATGAATTCTCATTCGACAGATCTATGACATGGCCCATACATACTGCAGGGTGTATCTGTCAAGTTGCTAAAGGCTTAAACAAGGGATCTTAGTACTTCGTACATCTAAAGCTTAACAGACTCTATTTTTTATATTTTCCTCAAGCCACATCATCACCACCGTCACTATTAGCCACAGGCATCATACTGAGATGTGCTTTCTTTTGTATGGGGAGCATATACATTTCTAGTTATCAGGGAGCAGGAAAACAAAGAGTGGCTCTGGTGTATACCCCATTTTGTCTAGTAAAATGGCATTGTTCCCAGCTTAAGGATCCAAAGACCAGCGTGTCCAAATCCTCCAGCCTCTCCTCGTGGCTTAGTAAAATTGAGTAATCTAAACAAAAGGCACTTAAAATTTTTTTGAAGACAAGAGCAATAATTGGATACCATGTACAGAGAGAAGTGGTACCAGTTGCCCATTGTCTCATTCTCCTATCCTGGATCCTAGGTTGGAGAGCCCTTTGAGGCCTGAGCACTTTTCCCCTCATGTGTTTAAGATGGAGGTGATATTTATGACTCCCTGAACTGTGATTTGATGCCTGCCGTGGAGCCCTCCCCCCATATTTTAGGCTGCTGATTCCCCAAGTGGAGCCATGAGGGGTCCACTTGTGCTCGCCATTGTCACATGAATAAGAGGGACCCTGACTTGCCTCTCATCATGTGCCTGACCCCATCCCCTGATCCTGCTTCCTTGTCTCTCGCTAGATTATTTTCTTGTACTTCTCAGTCAAAAGAGTAGGATCTAATCAGTACTGGCTCAACTGCTTTTCCTTACTTCAGGAGACAGTTTGCTTCTAGTCATACTACAAAGGGAGAGATTCCTCTGATCAGATCTTAGGAACCACTGTAAAGCTTTCTTTAATTTATTGTACATTTTAAACCCAAACAGACCTGGAGTAGAACCCTAAACATAAGCAGCATAACTTTTAATTATCTTCCAAGGGAACAGAATCCTAACAACAGTCTGTAGAAAATTTCCCCACACTGGCTGGCAAATGCTTTCCTTCTTCCCAGCCCTCATCCTGTGAGATAATAACAAATGGAATTTTATAAACTCCTCTAAGCAGAAGAAAAAAGTGTCAGTCATCACTCCTGCCCTAGCCAACAGCAAAACAAAACCAAAGAAAAAAAAAGAAAAATGCACTGAATTAACAGCCAAATTCTCAGCCCTTTGTCGTAGGCATAGGTACACCAGAGCATGACTGCGAATACCCAAGCCTTGCAGAAAGGAAGCGCTCAGGCAATGACAAAGAGGGAGTAGACTCGGGCTGGAGGGAGGGGGTTCCCAGCTCTACCACTGTGATAGGCATTTCTCAACTGGAAACAAAACCAGAGGCCACAGGTCTGCTTCAGTGACTCAGACTGTGCCCTGCACAAGGATGCCCACCAGAGGGCGGGGGTGAAATTAAGACCAGGAGCTGTTCACCTAAAGCTTAGAAAAGGTGTATTTTTTAATTCACCCAAAGACCCATCCACTTGGCAAATCTTGTGACCATAAGGCTGCCAGGCTGTCTCATTTAAGACCAGAGAGTATGGCCCCTGACAGGATGAGAGGCTCCTGTCTGCGTGCCCCTGATCAGCTCAGCCATTTCCTCTGATCCATCTCTCCTGGGTAAGGAGAAGAGGAGGAGAGGAGAAGGAAGGGGAGGAGAGGGGAGGGGAGGGGAGAGTGGGAAGCATTTTTGCTCAAAATTAATAGGACTCAGGTCCAACTACACGCAGCCACCCTGGCCGTTTTCCTGGAATGTCTCATCTTGACCTTAGCAAGCCAAACGTCAATGTTGTCTCTGTCTCCAAACAGAGGCTGGATGGGATGCAGCTGCTCTGCCTGTCAGTGTCCGAGCCCAGCTGACCAGCTCCATGTTCCTTCCCCCACTTTGTCTGCCTCAGTCCCACACACAGTCCTGCTGTTTTCATGCCTGTGGAGTCAATGGGAAAGTCAACTAGGCTCGTGGAAAAGCAGGGGAGCAAAAACTCCCTAATGGGTCCAGTACTCTTCCCTGTCTACAGGATGTATTGCAAACTGTTACTCACCTCTCTGTCTTTCAGGGAGTGATGTAAAATGTGAATATGCTTGTTTGGTTCCCAACGTCTTCCCTGATCTGTCACTGTCACCCTGATTCATCAGCCTTGTGTGTTAACACTGCCTACATTGCACTGATGGTCTGACAGCACGAAACCGCTCTTCATTCAAGCTGTCCTCACTGTTAAAGGTCAACACCTGCCCTTACTCTCACACCGTTGTGACTTGTTCACCCTACAATGCTGATCTCTGCCATCGCATCAAGCACGTCCTATTATAATAATTGTGTTTGACTGGACACTGGACTGAAACTATGTAAGATACTTAGGGAGAAGCACCACGGCTTAGTCAACTCTGAATTCCCAGCACTGTGCACAGTGCCTGACACTTGTCAGTGCTCCATGAGTGCTATGTGAATAAATGAATTGAATGAATGACAGTGGAAGTGGGATCAGTGAACATAATTTTGTTGGGGTGAATTAGATGAGAAGAAAAAGGTCGCAGTTGAATTTGGAATCAAAAACGTTTCTTTTCCTTCTTTCTGTCTTCCTTTCTTTCTTTCTTAATTCTTTTTCCTTTCTTTCCTATTATTTCTTTTCTCCCTTTCTTTCTAATTTTAAGGAATGCCTAAACTAACCGGTGGAATTAAAGAAGGTAAAGATAAAAGACACCATGGATAAAGTGTATGGATGGGGAATAAAAAGTTGAGGGATATCACACAGGCCATCTCCCCTTTCCTGAGGAAAACAAAGGGAAAGTGTGCAGATGATGAGGGGATTCTTCAGATGAGACAGTAAAATGATGACACCTACTTATGAATTGAGTGTCCTCATGATAGAGTTGCTCAAGTGTTCAGCAACTTAGGAAAGGCTGGGTTTCTATAGATAAGGGAATAGGACAAGAGGGAGCTGATAGACTGGATGAAGTAGGAGAATCGGAAACTGGAGGTCTCTGGGAAACAGAAGAGAGTGTGAGAAGGAGCAGGTCAGAGATCTGGGAGGAAACAGGACTGTGACCAGGTCTCTAACATGGGGTGGTCCCAAGTGACACTGAGGAATATGTGCTGAAGGAAAAGAGGAAGATACAGCCACGAAGTGGAGGGGGTGGAAGAACCGTAACACCAAAGCATTGGTTGTCACTCACATGGGTGGTGAAGTCCCTGAAGATGATGGCAGGACATGGAATAGAGAGGAAGCTATGATACAGACGTTAGACCTAAAAAAGCAGTGTCTACCTACAAGTGAGGAAGTAATGGTCTCCGAGTGGATACAAAAGAGAGGTAGAGGTTTCCAGTATCCCTTCTCCAAAGTCTTCCATCCTCGGCTCTTATGCCTAGGAACCACACATAGATTTCCTACCATACATTCTCCAAAGCACTTTTCCGCTGCAGTTTGACTCTCCAGTTCTCAACTCTTCCTTTGGCAGAGGTTGTAGGCACCAGCTTCTTTTCCCTCCTATAGAAGCTGTTACCATCTACTGCAGCCTTTGGAATTCTGCTCCCCCAAACCCAGCTATGGAAGATCGTGTACTCGTACCTTGCCAGGATAGCACAGATGTGTTCTTGTGAGACTCAAGAACCCTGTTGAAACCCTGTATCCCCAGCACCCATGGAGCAAAACAGGAGAAGCATGGGAAAAACAGAATGTGTTGTGAGGGGCTGCTCTATCCTAAAACAGTCTGATAAATATCTGGCGACAATGGGAGATGTGATTAGGAGGGGCTATGGGAATGAGAGTAGGAGCCCAGACCAGTGACCACTTGATAGCAGGCCAAGATCCTTCACTTTGTCACAGGAATAAACATAGCTCATTTTTGGAGGCCAACAATTTGATTAAAATACAACAAACCATGTTTAAAACGTCATCCCTTTTCAACTAAACTGATAACACTGGAATGAAACATACTGCTGGGAAAATGTTCTCAAAGATACTCGACAATTTTAGTCCTAGGGACTCCCTTTCTCATCTGTGCTATCTCTTTAATGTGTAGGTTCTCACTTAACTTGGCCTGAACTTCTGTTTACAGCAACTCCTGGATTTTATAGATGGAACTAATACCTAGAGGGGAAGTGATTTTCTCAAGATCATAGAGCAGGTGACTAGTCGAATCTGAATTGGAACCGTGACCTCTTAGGCACTAATTCAATCCTCTTTTTACTATAATGTGATTCCACTGGAGGAAAATAAAGGATTCAGTTCTGCAGAAGTGGATTTTGTCCCAACTAATTTAACAGCAATAGTGTTTTCTGTTACTACTAGACATAAATAATGTTCAGATAGCTCCTTTAGTTTATTATCTTTTTCTCTGTGAACTTATGCATGACATTATGTTCCAGACCACACGCTTATATATCAAAATGCTGTGGTGCAAACTGGGGCATATTTTTATTCTGACAACATGTTTTGTAGAGGGCAGTTTACATACTTACAACAGCCAGATGGCCTCAATTTTCTGGGACAAACTTATCTCCAGTATTCAAACATCACGTCCCTGTGTTTTATATCTATTTCCATGTTAACTGTTTTCTGACCATAGTAATGATTTGTTAAAATGATTTCTAATGCGTTTAAGTTGATATCTTCATGAGAGTTTTCAAGTTAACCAATTCACAAATCAGGAAAGTGATCCTTTGCCAGACAATGAGTTCAAATTTTTGATTTGGGGAAAATGATCAGTAATATAACATGATCTTATTTTCTCCTCTACCTACAAATTAAAGGTAAGCCTTCCCTTTAGAAATTAGTAATTGTGCTCCAAAAATCTGATGAAGAGGATAATGCTGTGAAGATAGAAGTTTCCAAAAGAATAGTGATAGTAAAGTATATTTCAGTTTCTATGGTACTTTGTAGGAGGTCAGAAGAACAAGGCAAAACCCAGTAAAAACTCATCTTAGTATCACTACTGTTCATCACATTCAAGGATCTCAAGGCTCATAGCTCCAGGGGATAAGCAAAAATTGTTTATAATTGTGCTTAATAGATGTATCACATTTCTCAACACTCTTCTTGTTACAACTTTGCGGCAATTAAGATTAGGTACAACTACACAAAACAGAAAAAAAACAAAATAAAACAAAAAACCCTCAATATAAGAGTAGTTTAAAAAATAAAACAAATAGAATTTTAAACAAAATAACAGAGGTTTAAACCACAAATGGTGATATTTTTAATAAATTACAGAAATTAAAAACTGAGTGTTAAGGAGATTAACAGGCAGAGAAATCAGTCAAAATATAGACGATTTAGGGGCTTCCCTGGTGGCACAGTGGTTGAGAGTCCACCTGCCGATGCAGGGGACATGGGTTCGTGCCCCGGTTCAGGAAGATCCCACATGCCGCGAAGCGGCTGGGCCCGTGAGCCATGGCCGCTGAGCCTGCGCGTCCGGAGCCTGTGCTCCGCAACGGGAGAGGCCACAACAGTGAAAGGCCCGCGTACAGCAAAAAAATATATATATATAGAATATATAACCAATGTAATTAACATTTATGACCTAATTGAAAGAACTCTGTCCCCAGTACCTGCAATATGCACATTTGTTGCAAATGCTAATGTAATCTACTAAAATTGTCCATTTGCTAGGGCACAAAGCAAGCACCAACAATTTCAAAGATTCAAATCATTTAGTGTATGTTATCTCATCACAATTAGAAAATTTGGTGTAAATCAATAACAAAATATAGAGAAAACCCCTAAATGTTTGAAATTAAGTGATTTACTTCTAAATACACGAGTCAAAAAATAAATCACAAAAGAATTAGAAAATTATTTTGAATTATATGACAATAAAACCCACAAAATGTAAAAACTTGTGGGAATGCCAAAATGAATAGCCTAAATTACATATATTGAAAAAATTAAAAATTAAAAAAATTAAAAATCAGTGATGTAAATAAGTATCTCTCTCCGGAAGTTAGAAAAAGGACAAAAAACTAAATCTAAAGATAACAGAAAAGAAAAATAATAAAGATAATAGCAGAATTAATAAAATATAAAACAAAACAAAAATAGAACAAATAAAACTAAAATGTTTTTTAAATAAAAAAGACTAATAAAAGAGATAAACCCTTGGCAAGATTGGTCAAGAAAAAGAAAGAGAAGATACAAATTACAGATATGGGAATGAAAAAGCAAAGCATTATAGTTTGTGCAGAAATTAAAAGGAAAATAAAAATATATTTTAAATAATTTTATGCAAAAAATTTGAAAATTTAGAAGAAATGGACAAATTCCTAGAAAAATACAATTTGTCATACTGATATATGAAGAAATAGAAAATCTCAATGATCCTATACTATTTAAAAATTGAGTCTATAATCTTAAAAATTTCTAAAAAATATCTTAAAGGAAAATTTCCGGACAAGTTTGGTCTATTGGTGAATTTTTCCAAACACTTAAGAGGAAATAAATAAAAACAATCTTACACAAATTTTTTCAGAGGTTAATGCAAGAGAGAACAATTTTCAGTTTATTTCATGAGGCTGATATATCCTCAATACCAAAAACTAATAAGGAAATTATAGACATCTCACTTAAAAACATAAAATGGAAATTCTAAACAGAATATTAGCAATCCAAATCCAGCAACACACACACAAAGTTATAATCATAGGAATACAAAATTGATTTCACTTCCAAAAATAAACCAAAGTTTGACAAATAATTCTGGGATAACTCAGAGTGGATTATAGACCTAAATGTAAGGGCTAAAACTATAAAACTCTTGGAAAACAACATAAGAGTAAATCTTTGTGAAATTGACCATTGATTTCTTTGAAGCAAAACCAAAATTATAAATAAAAAGAGAAAAAATTTGGTATTTTGAACTACATCAAAATTTAAAACTTCTGTCCTGCAAACTATACCATCAAAAAAGTGAAAAAAAAATCCACAGAATGGGAGAATATTTTTGCAAATCATAGCTCTGATAAGAGACTTGTGTCTAAAATATATAAACTATTAAAACTCAATATTAAAAAGACAGACATTCCAATTTAAAAATGAGTAAAAGTTCCAAATAAACATGTCTTCAAAGAAGATATACATAAATGGCCAAAAAGCTCAGGAAAAGGTGTCAGTCATTAAGGAAAATGCACATCAAAACCACAGTGAAACACATCCATTAGGATGGTATATATTAGTCTGCTAAGTCTACCATAACAATGTACCACAGACTGGGTGGCTTATACAACAGAAATTTATTTTCTCACAATTATAGAGACTAGAAGTCTGAGATCTAGGTGTCAACAGGGTCGGTTTCTTCTGAGACCACTCTCCTTCGCTTGTACATGGCCATCTTTTCTCTCTGTCCTCACATGTTTTTTCCTCTGTATGTCTCTCTGTCCAAATTTATTTATTTATTTATTAGGACACCAGTCATATTGGATTAGGACATACCTTTATGACCTCATTTTTACTCAATTACCTCTTTAAAAACTCTATCTCCAAATACACTCACATTTTGAGGTACTGAAATTAGGACTTCAACATGTGAATTTGGGGTAAGACATAATTCATTGCATACAGATGGCTGTAATGAAAAAGACAGATAGTAAATAAGTGTGGTGAAGATGTAGAGAAACTGGAACTCTTATACTTTGCAGCTGGGAATGTAAAATGGTACAGTTAATTTGACAAACAGTTTGACCATTCTTCAAAAAGCTAAACATAGAGTTATCATAAAATCCAGCAATTCCACTCCTAGGTATATACCCAAGAGATTTAAAAACATAAGACCAAACAAAACTTCTATATGAATGTATAATAGCAGCTTTATTCATAGTAGCCAAAAAGTAGAAACAACCCAAATGTCTACCCACTGATGACTTAAAAATCAGACTGAGATAGAAGAATCTAGGCTGACAAGGCAGAAACCTTGCTGAGGGTATGAGAATTCAATTGGAAAGATAAAATCAGGATGCAAGATTGCACTGATATTTTCCAGAAGCTCTTCTTTTCACAGTTGAGCACCTGAAATAAAAAATAACCAGTTTGTCCCACATCACCTTCACCCTACCAGGAGGACGTGGCCTTGGCTTAGTCCAGGCAAAATGTTACGGCCTTTGAAGCTGAATTTGAGCCTGGCTTATACAATGCTCCAATGAATTCATAAGACTACATCCCTCTAGGGAGGGCCCTGGGAGCTTGGCAAACGCTAAGAATCCCAGAAATCATGAAGCACCTTTGAGGTCATGTAGTCCACCCTTTCAGAGGGGAAAGGTGAATTCCAGAGAGGGAAAGAAACTTAGTCAGGGTCAGAAGCCCATAACTGGTACCACAGTACAGTTGTCTTCTTCTTTTGGACACATTTTCCATTTGGAATGAGCTAAAGTCATTATGAAGTTGAAGAACAATATAGCAATGTATTCAGCTTATATCTGTGGTTAAAAGAAATAGGCTATTTGATGTTTCAATTTTCTCTACACTAAAAAGTGCTCATAACTGCAGAAAGACTCTGCTGTATGTGGGTATAATGTATAGATTTACAGTCTATGAGGAAAATACCAAAATTCCCTGTCACAGAAAACCCCAGAAATTAAAACAGCATCCTCCCAACTTTGTTGGCCAACCAAGCAGAAATTGAGATATTTGTTAATTTTTTTTTCTAATTTCTTAATCCAAGGCACTGGGAATATATTTATGAAAACTTGTACCAATCCATGTCCTGTTCTCACAGCATTCGTAGTGCTTTCCAGGGATGTGAAATTGTGTAAATAAATTTGCACTCTGATGCTCCTGCTTCTGGAGGTTTTCCATGCTGGAACCAGTCCTGGTGAAACTTAGTACAGGCATACCTTGCAGATATTGTGGGTTCAGTTCTGGACTACCACAATAAAGTGAATATTGAGATGAAGTGAGTCACACAAATTTTTTGGTTTCCCAGTCCATAAAAAATTATATTTACACTATACAGTAGTCTATCAAGTGTGCATTAGAATTATGTCTAAAAAAACAATGTACATATCTTAATGCTTAAGAAGCATTTGAATGCTAAAAAATGCTAACCATCATCTGAGGCTTCAGCAAGTTGTAATTTTGGGCAGTAGTAACATCAAATATCACTGATCACAGATCATCATAGCAAATATAATAATAATAAAAATGTTTGAGATGTTGTGAGAATTACCAAAATGTGACCCAGAGGCACAAAGTGAGCAATGGCTGTTGGAAAAATGGCGCCCATAGACTTGTTTGACAGCAGGGTTGCCAAAACCTTCAATTTGTAAAAACTGCAATAATCTGTGAAGCACAGTAAAGCAAAGTGCAATAAAATGAGGTCTGCCTGTAGGCTGTTACTGACAGAGTGGAGAGTGGTAGCCAGGTTTCATCCTTTTGTACTTCTGAGTCTACAGAACGGTTTCTCAGCCTCAGCACTGTTGACTAGATGATGGAGTAGATAATTCTTTGCTAGAAAGGCTGTCCTTGAATAGGATGTTTCACATCCCTACCCACTAAATGCCGGTAGCACTTCATCCCCAGTGTGGCAACCAAAAATGTCTCCAGGCATTTCCAACACCCCTTGGGGGCAAAACCACCCGGGGTTAAGATCCCTAGTCTACAGTATAAGCACGTAGTTGAGATTTGACTTTCGTACCCAAGTGATATTGACAGAAAGACATAGTAATGAAATAAGTATTAAGAGCTATCATGGCTTAGTGTCTACTGTATAAAAAGTCCTGTGTGAGGTACTTTACATATATTATCTCATTTTACCCACATGATACCCTGAGAGGTAGTAGATCAGTCAGTGCTCTCAGTTGCTAAAAGAGTGCATTCTAGGTGGTTTAAACAGAAGTGGAACTTAATTTATGATATCAGGTAGCTCACTGAATCACCAGGCATGTCAGAAGTTAATCTGGAGCTTGGCACCTGGGAACCACACCCAAACCATACTGCAGGAATGCTCCAGCAGTGACCCCACGCAGACTCCCCGGGGAACAGGCACCTAACACATGCCAACCCACATGACCTGAACCCCTGATGCTGGGGTAGGACAAGAACGACGTGGCCTCTGACAGCCAAGGCCACTGCCACCACAGTCTCCAGAAAATTAATTTCTCTTGTTGCCCATTTTCTCATGAGTGCACTTTGTATTCAGCATCTCTCACCAACCGTTTGATTGGCAGAACCTGTGTCACATGCCTGCCCCAGGGCTGCAAGGGAAGCTGGGATTGGCAGAACCTGAGTCACATGCCTGCCCCAGAGCTGCAAGGGAAGCTGGGATAATGAGTTTCTTCAGGAATTAGGAACTGGGGGGAATTCCCTAGACATGGGAAGTGTGCTCAAAGTGCCTGAGTTACCACACTACAGGTAGATGCTAATTTTACTGATGAGGAAACAGACTCAGAGAGGTTAAGTAACCTGCTTAAAGTCACACCTATTATGTGAATTCAAGTACAAGTTCTCTTATTCTTTGGCTAATATTCTTTCCTGTATAATATCAATAGCCCAAGAAAATGTGTAGCCCTACCTCTTCTACCCCCAGCCTTGAATACAGCTTCCTAGGCAGTTCCCAGACTAAGAGGCTATGAGATTTTGCCCAATGTAGATTATCAGCCTTGGCAAAATCATCACTAGTTAGTACCTTCCTGAATGTCCCACAGGGACTGTGACACAGTGTGTAGGCTTTGGTAGAGGTGGTGTTCCCAGACAAATGAGGATGGGCTCCATCTACTCCCATAGCCTTCGGCCTTCAGAGAGTCCTCTCTTCTGCTATATGGAGGAAAGAGATGCTAATGTGGCTGCCCAGCTGTGGTAGGCAACCTCTGCTTCCTCCTAGTATTCATTTCCAGAAGTGTGGGCTCGACCTAGTGACTCACTTCTAAAGAATTAATGCAGCAAAGGTAAAGGAATGTCACTCCCAAGATTAGGATACAAAAAACTGTGACCCTTTCTCTCCCTTTCTCTCCTTGGCTCTCTCTCTCTCTCTCTGTCCTACTCTCTCTGAGGGAATCCAACTGCTATGTTATCAGCTAGCTTCTGGAGAAGCCCACATAGGAAGGAACCTCCAGGCATGCACTGCAGCCCTCTCTCCCTCCTCCTCCTCCTCTGAGGTCTACGGCACCCAAAGCTTACTACCTGATTGTTCTCTGACTCATATGTGTACTAGATTGGAAGCTCCTTGAGGTAGTGTCCTAAATGTGTACCCCCTCCATGCTTCCCCACTAGTATCTGGTACAGTGTTGGGTGCATGGAGACTCAAAAAATATATTTTGAATGAATGAATGCCATTGAGTCTTAGAACAAATACTCTTGGTCAAACTCAAATTCTTTCTCCGTTTCTTTCTTTCTCTCTTCCTTCCTTCCTTCCTTCCTTTGTCTCTTTCAGAAAACATTTGCTGAGTGCATACATGTTCTTATTCTACAGAGAATCGGGAATAAAAAGATGAATTAATTAGACATAGTTTCTGCTTCCACATTGCATTTATTTTCAATGATGTTGTAACAAATGGCTACCAACTTAGTAGCTTAAACAATGCAAATGTACCTTATAACTCTGTACTTCAGAATTCTGATACGGTCTTAATGGGCTAAAATCAAGGTTTTGACAGGGAAACTTTCTAGAAGTTTCCTTGCCTTTTCCAGCTTCTAAAGGCGCCTGAATTCCTTGGCTTCCTCTTCCAAGCCAGCAATGGTAGGTCGAATCCTTCTCATGCTGCCGTCTCTCTGGTTCTCTGAAATCTGAAAAGGTTCTTCAGTTTTATGACCCATGTGATTAGATTAGGCACCTCTGGATAATCCGGGATACTCTTCCCCTCTCTGGCTCTTTAACCTTAATCACATTTGCATCCCTTTTGCCATGTAAAGTAACATATTCACAGGTTCCAGGGGTTATGGTATGACCATCTTCAGGAGAGATTACTCTGCCTTCCACACCCTCTCCTTTTCTGTCACTGTGCCAAGTCAACCAACCTGTGAGTGGGAGTCCCCTGTGCTCGATGGTTCTGTCTTGTGACCAGCAAGGGATGTACTGGGATCTACCAATGGGCTTGGCATTGGGGGGAAGCAGGAAAAAAATAATTTAGCTTAAAATAAAAGTCATATAGGAGGCAGAGTTGAAGCTGGCTCTCCTTCTAATGGAAGATGGAATTTCTTTGATTCTTCCAGGGCTGCTGTGTTCTCACCTCATAGGATTTTATTTTGCCTCCCTTGATAGGAGTGGAGATTTTATACCTCCTCTGCAGCACTATTCATCCCTGCCACCATCACTCTTTTACATTACATTTTAAAATCTTTTGTTGGACAGTGTGAATGTTCTGTAGGTATCTGCTTGGAAGATAAAGCCCTGAGCTTCAGTAAGAGGCAAAGTCTTAAAGAAGAGTGCCCAGAGCATCCCCAAACTGGACCCATGAGGGGTGGCCCTGGTGGGGTCTGGGGAGTGCAGTGTTTCTGCAGCAGGAGGGCATTGTTCTAGCCCACCCACCCCTACTGACACCACTGCTGTTCAATACCTGCAGCCCTCCGGACGCTCAGTAGTCCCCGATGGGACTGTCAGCCTTCCACTTCTTATCTTCTGCTCTGACAGTGTGTCAGTTGCCCCAGAAAAGAAGGGGGAGGGTGCTTCCCATATATGCTAAAAAAAATAAGATCCCATAAGTTGTTCTCAACCCTTCACCACAGAAAAGTTGCCCTTAACCTTACTAATTCTCCTCATTTTAGTTTTAGCCCACTTGTTCACTTCTGGTCTCTCTCCATTGTACATGAACTCATGCCTCTTCCTTCTGGACAAAATCTCCAAAATATCTTTATTCCCGAGTCAGTGTTTGTTGTTCATGGTACTCTCCGCCCTCCCACTTCACCCCCACCCCAAGTTCTACTTCACATTGTCTTCAGTACTCATTAGATCTCATTGTCTTTTTAATTAAAATTTAGCATAATAGTGAGTATCTGTAGGATTTAGAATTGCAGAATGCCAGAATCTGAAAGCACCTTTGATGTCATCTCTTTTAATACACTCATGAAGGATGCTCTAGATATTTTATCCTAGTAGCTTCCCAGTTTCAAAGATCTGATCTTTTCAAGTTCACTAGCACTACAACATTCACACCTATGCCACCTCAGGCTGCTCATATGTTACAAAAATGTTGCTGGATTAAGTTCTAGACATTCCATGAATTGACCCAATATCAGGTTCCTAAGCACACAGACTTCCTGCACATGCTTAGACCATTTTGATTCAACCAGTAAAGAAAGAGCAACCTAGAGGGTCTTGTGTTAGGCTAGTGTCACCTCTATTTCATAAATCTCTCTCTCATGTTCAATCGAAAGCTATTTTGGTGCAAGCGAAAGAGCCAGACTTTTGTATTCACAGTTTCGGTCTCACCTCTCACCCACTAGCTGTATGATTTAGCACAGCTTCTTATCTTGTAAGATGAGGTTAGAAATACTCATCTCACATTGTTACTCTGATGATTAAAGTAGATCGTGATAGAAAGAGCAGCTACAGCAGTCACGTGATGAGTATCCTCTAAATGACAGCTATTATCAATAATGATTGTTTTGCTTCTGTGCTGCTGGTGATAATAATGAAGGGGCCGGACCACTCAGTGCTCAGTATACCTAGGAAGGGAGGTGACAGGGCCTCCAAAAGAACATCAGGCACTCTAGATGTCACTTTCCAAAAGCCTACAAGGATTTGGAGCAAGGCATAATCTAGCATAAACATCGTGGGTCTCTGTGCTCTGTGGGGTCTCTGTGCTCACCACTCTGACCCTCCTCCAAATTAGAGATGCCTCCCTGGGCCAAACAATGGGGTAGGCATGAGAGGTGGAGAATATGGTGGAAAAGAGATCAAGGCGGTCAGTGAGGTCCAGAGAAGGTGAGGCCAGAAAGGGCCAAATGGGTAGGAAAGAAGATTGTGGGAACCATGTGAGACGTGGGGCAGTGTCCACTTGTGTGAAAGCCATCTGCAGATGAAAGCCATCTCACTCAAGATAAGCAGACTCATGTGAGCTGCCTGGTGCAATTGAGACATCCCGGGCACTTGAGAAAGTCACCAGCAGGGGCAGGAGAGGCCATAAATATCTCCCAGTTAAATTTCCCAGAGATTTCTTGGCCCATTAAAATGTTTTCATGGGGACAAAGAGAAGTGTGTGGTAGCAGACACACAGAGCTCTGCAGCTGGTGAGCCAGGCTATGAATGTCCTAGGCAGACTCCACCTGTAAGAGAAGATCATTTCTTGGTTGTGATGGCTTTTTCTCTCCACGGTTGCACCAAAAGAACTAGAATTAGCCATATTTATAACTGAAAAATTGAAAAATAGACAAAAATAGACTTTATTTTCTCAAGCCCCAGTCTTTCTGAGTCTTACCTGTGACCTTAGAAACGGAACATAATATCCATGGGCCTTAATTTTTGCATATGAAAATGGAGAGTTTGGGCTAGGTGACCCCCTCCGTCTCTGAGATAATAACATTAACAATAGTCATAACCATTACATTCCTTGGGTTTCTGCGTGCTATCTTAAAGTCTTTCTATAGCCACATTTTCCATGTTAAAAAATGAAAGGTCAAAGAGGGTAAGGAAACTGCCCAAGGTCATTCAGCTGGAAAATGGCCGAAGTAGGACTTGGAAAGAGACCTGTCTGATTGCAAAGCTCCTGGTCTTTTCCACCCCAATGGCCCCTGTGATCCTGTGGTTCTTTCACACCCAGGAAGTGGCTGACACAGAGGCTCTCATGCAGCCAAGTCCCAGAAGACAGACCCCCCAAGCCATAGAGAAAGACAGCAGCTTCTGAGCCTCCCACAGGCAAGAGACGATCATGGACTGGACCACAGGTCTCCAGAAAGCCCAGACTGATGCATCTCCAGCCAGACACAGCGTCCAATGGAACACAGCTTACCTGGTGTATTTATCACCAGTGAAGGGAGGGGATCTCAGAAAAGATGACACTTCAAGTTACACCCACATACATACAAGCTTCTGAAGCCAAATTACCTTTAATTTGGGACCACTTAATGTCTTTCATCCATTCCCATTGTCTTAGTTTAACAAATGGAATCATAAATTATACAATCGACAATAATAGCACTTATCTGCAATTAGAATTCATTTGTCAGTCTCTGTCCATGAATAATTAATACTAGGATAACCCTGATGGAGCAAATGTACTTTGGTGGGGTATACTGAACATTTCGGAAGTCTCCATTTGTGATCTCCATTTTGGGTTGAAATGATCCACCAGTAAATCACTCCAAATAGCATTCAACCCAACAAGTCTACAGTGTTATGAGCTAGAAACAAGAACCAAAGTACAAACAATTCCAAGGGTTGTTTGTGGCTGGAATCAGAGTAAATAGAAGTATATATTCTTGTAAACACCCACGAACAAAACTCTCTGTGTGATTATGGACGAGTTTTGGGGACCTGTCTTTGAGATCACATTTTCCCCATCGGGAAAGTGAGAGTATAGGGGGTCTCTGACTCTTAAGTCCCCATTTTGGATTTAAAATTTTTGAGACACTCTCAGAATTTTTAAGCTGCAGTGCATGAGTCCCAAAGGGATCTAGAGATAGGATTATACTTCAGTATAATTTTTCTTGGTCAGCCTAATATTTTATGTGTTTAAAAACATTATTCTTGTCCGCCTGCTGGTGCAACGGACTCGGGTTTGTGCTCTGGTCCGGGAGGATCCCACATGTCACGGAGCGGCTGGGCCCGTGAGCCATGGCCGCTGAGCCTGCGCGTCCGGAGCCTGTGCTCCACAACGGGAAAGGCCACAACAGTGAGAGGCCCGCGTACCGCAAAAAAAAAAAAAAAAAAAAGATATAAACTCAGGCCAGGAGGGAGATAAACACATGCTAAAAAAAAAAAATAATTGCAATACAAGACAGAATTTGCAGGGCCATAACGCAGGAATACACCAAGGAGATGGAGAGATTCGCTTTGAATGACAAAATATATCAAAGCTTCATGAAGGAGATGAATTTAGAACCTGGGAAATATCCTCCAAATATATTCCCTCCTCTCCTTCTCCATCACAAGGTGAAGTAGAGGAAGGGCATATAGAGAGGGTGGAGCATTCCAGAAAAAGGAAGAGCATCCATGTAAAAATAATTAACCAAAAGGTGCATTGGGAAAGGCATGGCATGTTCCAGGACTATGGAAGGTGAGGGAGGGAGGGAGAGAGGGAGAGAGGGAGGAGTGTTTCATCAGGTCTAAAGAGATCAACCAAGCTAAGTCATGAAGGACCTTGCACAGCATCAAAAGGAGTGTGAACAGTACCTCATTGTTGACAAAGAACCAACTGACATTTTAAGTAGGAGATTCACAAAATCTGATTTTTTAGGAAAATCACTCCTGCGGCTGGGGTTTGCAGGGGTGGCGGGGGGAGAGGGGAAAGGGGAGGCTGAAGAATTAGAAGCTTAGAAGCCAGTTAAGAGTCTGTGAAACACACTGGGCCTGACACTCAGCAGAAGCAGGGAGACTGCTACAGAATCTTATACTGAGTACAGAGCCACCTCCTAATAACTTTAATTAAGGCATCTCTCAGAAATCTCATTCAATTTCAGCAAAAGAGAAACACTGATGTATCGTTGGGTTATCTGATACTCCTTAGAAGTCTCCTTAGTACAGAAGAATAATGCAATAAGGAAAGTAATTCTCAATAATACATACAGTACAGAATTAAGCCAATCATCTAGAAAACTCAGCTCCCAAATATTTGAACAATAATATGACTATTTCACCTGGAAGGTGGATCGTTGTCTAAAGTACACATGGCATGTCTTAATCCTCAAGTGAACCAATCCTGGGTCATCATTTTGTGGAAATACCTAGCCTTAGTTATACCACTCAACTTTTGAATAAGTTCCCACTGGACAAAAAAAAAAAAAGAAACACAGAAAGAGAGAAAGAGAAAGGGAGGGGCAATAGAAGAGTAGGAAGAGCAAAAGACAAAGAGGAAAGGAAAGAAAGAAACCTAGAGGGAGACACACATACACAGAGAAAGAGACAGAGAGAAAAGATAGCCCAGGAGGTTAACAGAAGAACAGAATTCATTAGAAAAGTGAGGCAGATGTGAGGATCTGGGGGGCAGGGAGAAAGGAATGACCATCTGATCACTTACAAGTCATCAATTCCTCACACAGTCATCTGGCACTCTCCCTGGGTACCCGAAGGAGGAAGAACTGATATGGGGAGGTTGTTTCCCTTGTTACTTGACCTACTGGAGAGAGCGCAGGTATAGCACAGCAGTGGGGTCAGTGACAATGTGAAAACAGGGGAGATGTTTTTACTGCACCACATATAGTAAATTCTTCCATCCATCCTCCTTTCCATTCACACAGTGAGCATTCTACTTAGATATTTATTATGTTCTGGGCATAGTAGCCGTCTCTGGGAATAAAAATGAGTGAATGAAAAAACAAATGAAATCACCCACCTGGCATGCGCAGCAGTATTTGTTTTGCTTTGGTTCCTCTACTACAGCAACAGAAATAGAGTAAATCTCTGAAGAATCAGAAAAGTATGAATGAGCTGACTGACCTCTAGCAGCCTTAGATAGGTAAGTAACCTAATGCATTGTAGATGTCATTTCCTCATCTGTGAAATAAAGATAAGAAAACTGTCCAGTTGACCTCATAGGGTTGTTGGCAAGACAAAATGAGATTATTATAAAGTATTTTGTAACCTCCAAAGAACAAGCGTATGCTACTGTTATAAGGAACCATGCGTCTGGAATTTTACTACATGACCACTGAATGTAATTTAACTTAGAGGTTTAATGTTCACCTTATATTCTTTGAAAAAAGCGTCAGTTGATTAAATTAATGATGTAAACAAGCTGAGGGAGGGGGAGGAGGTATTTAAGCCCCTTAACTTTTCCTAACCACAATTGGTGTGCTAATTATGCATCTTATTTGGCTAGTCACCAAAGCAAGGTCCTTAAGGACAATGCTATTCAATTTGTCCTAGGTAGTTTGCATATTTGAAAGAAATGAAACTGAACTCTTCAAAAAATAGACAATACTTCAGATTTCTGCTAGGTTAGACCGCCTTGTTCACCCAAGATTCCGCATCCCCCACCTCCACAAAGATGGATCAGTGAGGTCTGACAGGTGGGACTTTGGAAATGAAGACAGGTGACTAGCAATGCATTGACTCTACAAAGAAAACCACTGTGAGCATAGGAGGTCAATCAGGGATTCTGGGGCATAAACTCTGGCTGAACAAGAATTGCACTTGGGAGTAGGACAAGATGGCAGGGGCAAGATGATAGTATCTCCTCTAGGGATGTAGAAAAGGGAAAAAAATCTCAGTCTCTGGGAGCCCATCACTGGAGCGCCCCTGTATGGAGAATGGGGACTTGTGGCCTCCCAACAAGGCCGTCTTCTACCAGTTCTGACCATGACACCAAGCTGAGGTGCCTGACTGAAATCATGGACAGCATAGGGGAGATGGGGCAACCGGAGGAGCTGCTGACCTTTCCACTGTGTCTCTTCCTGGACACACTAGCAAACTACATGTGAGTGGTACTTCAGAATTATGAATCACTTTCTCTACATTATCTCTTTGATTCTTACCACAAACCTATGAGATAGGTATTATTAGCCCCATTTTCAGAGGTGTAAACATAAACCTCAAAAAAATTAATTTACTTGCCATAATTCACATAGTTGTTAGTAGGACCATATATTTTTTTCCCAGAGCCAACCTTCATCAACTATGCTCTCTCTTATGAATCATTAGCCTCCCTTCTCTACTATCTCCTCCAACCCCTTAACCTATAAATAAATATAATTTTCTTCTATCTTTCTAAACTTTTTCAAATATTACTAAATTATTATTTGACATACAGTGCATATAACATTTTATATTTATTTACATCCCAATCCTTCTCTATAAAGGTTGAAGATGTCTTGTAACACAGATGCCCAAAAACATTAATATAGAATGAGGAAGTTAGGATTGGAGCAAATACGTAATCAGCGGTTGCTATTGATTAAATGGAGTGTGTTCTGTCTCTTTATATGTATACACATATACATATGCACATTTATATTTCAATATATGTTTATGTATATAATACAATATATATACATATGTCAGTGTACAGTGTGTGTGTGAGAGAGAGAAAGAGACAGAGACAGAGAAAGACAGAGAGAGACAGTACTTGGCAGGCTGGTAAGCTCTCTGTATGATTTGATACTGAGCTTCTTGGGAGTCAAGGCAAAGAGAAGCAGGGTGAATTATATAGCTTTCATAGTGGGGATGGAGAAAGCAGATTAGCAACTTAGTGGAAATAAAATATTTTCCAATAATAAGTTCTACAAGATATTTCTCACATTGTGTTTTTTATATACAGATAGATATAGATATGTATTCTCCCCAGGGTCTCCTGTCAGGTAATAAGAACTTCTTGACATTTTGGCAATGGAACTTCTTTGTATGGGTTCCAAGATAAATGTGCCTTTGAAGAAGCATTTCCCTGCATCTAAGTGTGGGTTCCAAGTTCTTTAATGCTTACTAAACAGTATAATTTTGCTTGAAGGTTAACCTGATAACTTAAAGATTTATGTTGTAATATCTAAAGCAACCAGTAAAAAAGAACAAAAAGATGTGCACCTAAAAAATCAATACAAACGTGTGCTTCTGGCCAAAAGAATAATGAGATAAGATTTCCCTTCCCATTTGAAGAAATTTTTTTAAATGGACAACGTATAGGAAACAACAATTTTCAGACAAGTTTCAGGCAATGCAGGAGAGTGATCCTTGAGATAGAGGAAAGAAACAAATAAAACCCTACAACAGCTCAGTTTAAGATCTGGAGAAAAATTCTAGGCTGCTGTGAAAGAGGGTGATCTCTGGAGGAGCTAAACTATTTTTTTGAGAAAAAAATACAGAGCTGGAAGTCTGGAGAGTCCTATGCAGCTGGAGATCACAAGGCAGACCTCCAAAGAGGTCTTATAATTATCAGAACAATGTGGTATTGGTTTAAGAATAAACAGATTAGTAAAACAGCATAGAGAGTACAGAAATTAACCCATACATATATAGACAACTGATTTCGACAAAGACAACTGAGTGAGGAAAGGGTAGACTTTTCAACAAATGGTGCTACAAACATTGGTTTTGCATATACTGTATGCAAAAGATACTGTATGTATCTCATGCTATATGCAATGAGAAGGGGCAACTGTGGAGGTCAGGACAGCCTACTGGATGTTTAGAAGCATCACTTTGACTAGACCTTGCACACAGTCTGCCCTCTTATAGTGTATTTTCTCATTTTATTGGGGTTATTTGCTCTGTGTTCGGCTAACAAAAGGGAAATATAAGCTGCAAAATGCCAGAATTAGAGATAAGACAGAAACCATAACTGAGACCTGAAAGCTCAGCTGAAAGGAGACTAAGTGTAATGGCTCTTATCCTTTTCTTTTTCTTTTCTTTCATAACTTTTATTAAAGTATCATATACATTGAAGCACAGCTCTTGAGTGTACCACTCAAGGAATTTTCACAGACTGGACCCCACTATGTAAGTCAGCATCGAGATCAAGGAGAAGAACTTTGCCGGCGCACCTAAAGCCCCTTCATGCTTCCTTCCCATCGCATTCTCCCAAGGGTATTCACTGTCCTGACTTCTCACAGCATAAATTTATTTTGCCTGCTTCTGAGCTTTTTATATTAAATGGTAGCATTGGAATTCCCTAGCGGTCCTGTGGTTAGGACTCTGCATTCTCACTGTCAAGGGCCTGGGTTCGAACCCTGGTCAGGTAACTAAGATCCCACATGCCACGTGGCGTGGCCATACAATACAATACAATACAATGAAGCATTCAGGATGTATTCTTCTGTCTCGGCCTTCTTCTATTCAACAATATGTTTGAATGAGACATCCATAGTGTTCCACGTAGCTTGTTTATTCTACAGTTTGTTCATTGTTGTTGTTTTATAGTATTTCATCATATGATTAAACCAAATTTACATATTCATTCTATAGTCAGCGGACCACTTGGATGGTTTCCAGTTTGGAGATATTGCAAAGACTGCTGCTATAACCATACTTGTATATATCTCTTGGTGAACGTATGTAAGCATTTCTGTTAGCAATCTACCTAGGAGTGGAAATTTTGGACCATACACTATGCATTTGTCCAGTTTTTATAGAAATGATTGAACAGTCTCCAAAGTGGTTAAACCAGTCCTGTGCTCTTTGCAATCAATGCCCTGCAAATGGCCAGGTACCAGGAAAATTATGAATTAATTTAGAGGCATATTGAGTCTGAGATCACTGTGGAACAGTCAAGGGGAGTTAAGAGTAACTGTTGGCTCCAAGGGTGAGAGACTCAGGAGAAAGATCTAGGTTGGATGTAGTCATCACCTAAAGATGACAGAAGGAGTCACAGAGTCAGCTGGAATCCCGCAAAGATAGAGTGAGGCAGGCAAACCAGGAGAACCAGGAACAGGACGTGGTACTCAGGGAAAGGCAGGGGAAGAGGAGGACCGGGGGAGGCTAAGAAGTACCTTCCTCACTAGCAGCTAGCAGGGAGTCATATGAGAGAACTGGGTTCGCTCTGTGCTCTTTGGAAACTGACAAGGTATTTAAGGAGATTGATTATTTTACATTTCCTGAAATTTACTTTGAGCAAAACTTTTTCCAGACTGTGTACTTACTCTACCTTCATTACTTATTCCCCTGCTTTTTTTTTTTTTTTTTTTCCATGTTCAGTATGGGAAAGTGCTATCCACAGAGAAGAAATTGCTTCTGGGATCAGAGTAGACTTTAGATAGTGTTCACCACAACAGCTTGACTTACTATAATGGGGTTTAGCAACTTTATGACACAGCTAGCCTCTGAAACCTATCCTAGACCAATATTTTAGGCTGGTTCCCTTCTAACCTTGGTGAATCTCTCTATAACATTGCTGATGGAATCCATTAGTTCAGGCACTTAAATGCTGCAAATTCTTCAACCTCAAAAGGAGGAGTGGCTGCTACCCTTGCGATTGCTATCTTCCTTGAAGGCTGCAACAAGAAGAGGAAGGGGAAAAAAGCATGTATAATTTACTGGGGTTTCCTCCTAAGCACCATGATAAAACTTAAGCCTTTTGAGAATTCAAAGATTAATGAAATCTGATCCCTTACCTCAAGGGACTGACGATTGAATGAAAGAGAGGGCAAACACACAAGCAGCTCTGGTACAATGTGGAAAGAAATAAATACTGAAATAGAAGCATAAGCAGCATGTTGAGGAAGTACCCATGAGAGAGTGCCTCCCTCCCTAATTCTGAGTAACAAGACAAGCTTCCTTAAAAAAGTAAAATTAACCTGAGAAATGAGTGGAACCCTACCAATAGCAGGAGCCTGAGGAAAGAACGCTGAGATGTAGAAGTGTTACTAAAAGCGGTGTCCAGCTTCTCGCCGCTCTAAAGCCGATACTCGAGATGCAAGGTAGGTGAAAAGGAAAGTTTGCTTTATTCCGGAGGCCGGCAGCCAAGGGGGAGAGGGCAGACTCATGTCCAAAGGCCGATTCCCCCCACTGACAATCAAAGAGCTTTTATAGGCAGAGGGAGGGGGCTACGTGCAGAAGCAGCACAGTCAGCTCTGACAGGCATCTTGAAATTGGTCATGCCGTGGTCTGGTCACCATCATCTTGATTGTTTTAAGTGCAGCTAGTCTTCTGTTCCAGGGTCGATTTGTTCCCATTTCTTTGAGGCCAGTTCTCACAATTGTGGCAGCTTATGTCATGGCTTAGTTCTGGTTATCATGTAATTAATGTCTTCCACCTGGTCGGGGTTTCAGTAGCTACAAAAGAGCTCCAGGGATATGGCTCAGAATATTATCTATAGCCCTTGAAGAGAAACTAAATGTCCTTGACTTTGTTTAATGACTAAACTATTATTATTTTGTCCTATTTGACTTCCTTCCTTTGCTTCTGCATTTTCTCACTTCTCTGATTAAACTTATTCTTTGGCTAAAGTTTTTCTACAGACAAAAGGCAGACTGAGGATACGGATTGGGGGGAAGGACCATAGGGTCCTACTCTGTTTCAAAAGTACTTACCTGATATATACCAAAAGGACCAGCACTTTGTGTGGTCAAAACAATTGTTCTTAAAGTGTGGTCCCCAGACAAGCAGCATCAGAACCACCTGGGAATTTGTTAGAAAGGCAGAATTTCAAGACTCCATCCCAGACTCACCGAATCGGAAACACTCGGCATGAGGCCCAGAAACATGCGTTTTAACAAGCCCTCCAGGTGATTCTGAAACACACTTAGGTTTGGGAACCACTGGGATCGAGGGTACTGCTCATGGAGTGATATGACGAGAGACGAGGATGAAAAGCAGTGCTGGGTCTGGATCATGGTGAGCTTAGAACACAAGCTCAGGGGTTGGGACTTTATTCTATAGGCAATGGGGAGCCATTGTAGAATTCTGATCAGGGGAATGATATGATCAAAACTGCTTTAGAAAGAAAAATTTTACAGCAGGTGGATGATACAGTGACAAAAAGAGTAATTGGGCGTAGGGAGAAAATACTTACAAGCCTATAATTGGAAATAATTGTGGAAGAGAACACATACTGCAGTCCAAGGAGGTGAACATAAAAGTCATCATTATCTTTATGAAAGAATAACTCTAAAGGAATATGTTCACAGTTTGGCTCTACAATAGAAGATCCCAGATCATTGCGCTATTATACTAGAAAGAAAACAAACTGACGTTCTAGCACTTACTCAGTATTAAGCATTACTTTCAGCATCTTGTATGTTTTATCTTGTATAATGTGGGCATCAACTTCAACCTGAATCTGTTAGACACTGTCCAGCGTCACAAAGATAGGAAATGACAGAGTGAGACTTCAAAGAGCTAAGAAGTGAATGAGGTATATAAAAGCAACCAACCCAGGACTGTCACGAAACTTCTTTTTCTTACACCATAAGGACAACATTAAGCCTCACTTTATAGTCTTTGTGGTCATTTGACTGCAGCCCATCCCTATGGTAGTATAAAGACATGGAGAAATAAGTCCAGTCCTTGCCTGTGATTTTCTCATACTCCTTCCACTCACCTTCCACCCAATTTCCCACACCCTCATCAAAAAGAATTATGAAGCTCTCTATCCTCTATGCCAGCCACGTAAGCAGTTTCCTCAGCCTATTCTCATATTGAACCCTAACATATTGAACTCCCACATTGACATTGCTGACACATTTTTCAGCCTCCTGGTGGTATCTTAAATGACAGAGATCGATGGAACCTTGGGGATCATGTGGTCCCATCTCATCCCCCTCCCAATTTTATATACATAGGCACGAGAGCCCAGAGAGAGCAAGAAATTTCCCTGGGCATTCACAGAACTAAAACCAGATTTCCTTGTTCAGAGCCCTTTCTATCTCACCATAATCTGTTTTGTGAAATCCTCCTGCATCACCATTCAGCTTCTAAAACAGTGGCTGACACATAGAAGATACTTAATAAATATTTCCCGATTAAATGAATGAAGTCCTCATCAACTAGTTCCACTTAGTACTCTCCAGCCAACTACCTCAACCACCCTCAACTTTCCTCTTTCCATTGCCTTCAGAGCTTAACTGGCTCCTCCTCCTTGCAGCTCACAAAGAGAAAACCATAATACTTACTCTTTAACTGATACCACACTGAAAAGAACATCATGTCAAACTAAAAAATAACTCATGCACTTATTTCTGTATTAGAAAAGCTATCTCTACTCTGAATAACCATGGGGAATGGGCAAGGATTTCCATTATTTTTCAAAGGAAAGCAATTTTATTATTTACAAGTGCCTACAGCAAAATACTACATGCTGTGATAAATAAGTGCCCTGGGTTGGGATTGTACACTGAGAAATAATACGTTTATCAACTTGATTACTTGTAAATAGATGTTCCTAAAGGGCCTAAAAACTAAGTTTCCTTCAGGGAGATTAAACATCTTTGCTGGCAGAAGTTTAAACACTTGTTTACGCAACTACATTATTTGACCTATCGACACTCATTACATTAGCCCATTAACTGGAATATTTAGAAAAATATTCTCATTTATCCTATTTTCTGGGGAAACCAAAGTAAGTCCTTCTCTAACTATAGGTCTCTTCTACTTAGAAAGTCTGGAAGTGGGTTTGGATTTTTCACTGATTAGGATTTAATAAACAATAAGTTACATGAGGTTTTTCTTTCATGATTCAGGACTTTGTAGGACCTCTGCAACCTCATTATGACTATCCTTTGGCTTTCTCCTTCTTTGTTCCCTTATTTCATTCAATCAAACAATATTTCTCAGCAGTTATTATTCGCCAGACCCTGGGCAAGAGACTTGCAGAGCCAGCTGAGCTTCCTCCAGCCCCTCCACCCACACATACACTGATTCAGTTCCAGATGCAGGGATTATCCATCTAGAACACATGGGAAGTCACTGCCCTGACCGCATCCCAGACTGAAACCAATAGGAGGGCAGAATGGTGGGATGCCCTCTAGTTGAAGCATGTTCAGTTTAGATCAGCTCAGCACATATTCCTGAGGATCTGTTATGGGCCACACTCCAGGTTAAACCCTGGAAACTAGACTTTTCCTCAAGAATTTAGTAGGGGATACAGATGAGAAGTAGATGGTTAACCTTTGAGACTAATATGCAGAAAAGCTATGAGGACCCTGAGGAGAGGCACCTGAGCTAGACTGGAGAAGTCTGGAGTCTAGAGCCTTCTAGTGTGGGAGGTCAGAGAAGTCTTCCTAGATGAAGTGGCAGGGATGAGTAGGAACCAGCTAGTTGAAAAGGGAGGCATTTAGACAGAGCAACTGTATGAGCAGAGACCTGAAATCTATGAAGATAATTCTATTTGGCCTTGGAAAGTGGTGATAAGGGCAACTGTTTCAGTAATGAAGCCATACCAGGTATTCCCAGCAAGGGAGACTCTGTTGCCATCATAGACTTGTTCTGTGACAGCAGGGCGTAGGAGGAGGGCACCCTCTCCAAGGGTGCCAACAGTATTCAAGTTATGTTTTTACCTCTTGAAAATGCATACGGCTGCTACCACAGCAGGGACTCATTTCTTATTTTATGGATTCTTTAATGCAGACTTTCTCAAGGTGTAGACTGAACCTCACATGCATCAGCATCCACACCAACTACTTTTTTAAAAATTTGGTTTCCATTGACCGTTGTGTATACTGGCTGAACCAAAATCTCTAGGAGCGAGTACAAGAATATGCATTTTTCAATGAGCATCCAGATGAGCATTTACACACAAGAGCTTGGGAATCATTTTCAATAAGGTTAGAGCAGGGATTCTCAATCTTAGGTAAACATTAAAATCACCAGGGGAGCTATTAAAACAAAGCAATGCCCAGGCCCCACCCCTAGGTTTTCTGACTCACATGGTCTTGGGTTGAGATAGACATTGGCATTTTTCAAAATGCAGCAGGTGATTCTGATGTTTGACTAGAGGCACTCAGATGAATATTTTAAGAGTAAAAATGGAGACAGAATGTATCAAAATTTGGGGAACGTATTAAAAGCAGTGCTTTTAGGGAAATTTATGGCATTAAAGGTGTGTGTTAGAAAAGGAAAAATGTCTCAAATCTGTTATCTAAGATTTTACCTAAAGGATCTAGAAAAGAAAGCAAAAAAATCCAAGCAAGCAGAAGAAAGGAGATAAGAGCAGAAATTAGTGACATTGAGAACAGATAAATAGACAAAAACTAGGAAACGCGTAGCCAGTGGTTTGATGAAACCGAAAAAATTGATGGACCTCTAGCCACACTGAGTGAGAAAAAGAAGATAAAAATTTCATTTAGAAATGAAAGAGGAAACATCATTACAGACTTAACAAACATTAGCAATTACAACATAATAAGAGAATACTACAAATAACTCTATGCCCATAATCTCAACAATTTTGATGTTGTGGACAAATTCTTTGAAAGATGCAAATTGCCAAAGCTCTCTCAAAAAGAAAAAGGAGAGCAAGAAAACCTAATTAGTACTATGCTTCTTAAAGAAATTGAATTCATGATTTTTTTAAAAAGGAAAGGAAATAAAAAACCTCCTGGCCTAGGCGGCTTCACTTGTGAATTCTACTAAATATTTAAGGAAGAAATAATGCCAATTCTATACAAACTCTTCTAAAATTATTAAAGGGGACAATACCCAACACATTTTATTCACCAAGCATTAACCTGATACCAAAACCAGACAAAGATATTACAAGAAAATAAGACTACAGACAAATATCCCTCATGAACATGAACATAAATACCCTCAACAAACTTCCAGCAAATATAATCTTAAAATACATAAAAAGAATGATACATCATAATCAAGGTATTCAACCTGGCTTAACTTTCAAAAATCAATCAGTATTCACCATAGGGATAGACTAAAGAGGAATCAGTATATCATCATTTCAGTAGATGTAGAAAAGCCTTGATTAAATTCAATATCCATTCATGATAAAAATTCTCAGAAAAGTAGGAATAGAACAGAAACTCCTCAATCTGATAAAGGCATCCACAAAAACCTTAGAAATAACATCACACAATATTGAAAAGCTGAATCCTTTCCCCCTAAGATTAGGAACAAGACAAGGATATAATGCTCTCATTAATCCTATTCATCACCATACTTGAGGTCCTAATTAGTGAAATAAGGCAAGAAAAGAAGAAAAGTTTGGAAAAGAAGAAATAAAAATGTTTCTAATCACAGACAACATGATCATCTCCCTAGAAGACCCCAACGTATCCAAAAAGAAACTACTGGAGCCAGTCAGGTCACAGGATGTAAAGTCAAAATACAAAATCAATTGTATTTTATACCAGCAATGAACAATATGAAATTGTTTTTAAACTACCGTTTATATTAACATCAAAATCATGAAAAATTTAGTTATAAATCTAACAATACGTTGAAGATCTGTATGCTGAAAGCTACAAAACACAAACAAAACCAAGAGGATAAAATTAAATGGAGAGATATGCCATGCACATAGATTGAAAGTCAGTATTGTTAAGATGTCAATCTCTCCAAAATTGATATATATATTCAATGCAATTCCAATCAAAATCCAACAGGATTTTTTTTGTAGAAATCAACATGCTGATTCTAAAATGCATGTGGAAAGAAAAGGGAAACAAAATAATCAAACATCATTTTTTTAAAACACAGAGTTGCAGGTCTCACAATATCTGATTTCCAGACTTACCATAAAGCTACAGGAATCAAGACAGTGAGGTATTGGTATAAAGATAGATATACAGATAAATGAAACAAAATAGGTGGTCCAACATGAAGACAACATATACGATCAATTTATCTGCAACAAAGACATAAAGGCTATTCAATGAAAAAAGAATTGTCTTTTCACCAAATGCTACTTGGAACAATTGGCTATCTGCAAGCAAAAAAAAAAAAGAAAGAAAGAAAATGTACCACGATTCCTACCTCACAACGTACACAAAAACTTAACTTAAAATGGAGCATAAACCTAAAAGCCATAAAATTTAAAAACTTCTGGGAAAATATTTGTGACTTTGGATTAAGTAAAGAGTTATTAGGTACATAGTACACATACAAACTGGTCTTTGTCCACGAAGGACAAGGAAAGCCCCAACTCCAGACTGGTCAGCGGTAGGTTTAGTAAGCAAGGGAGCTTACATACCAGGCTTGTCTTCGGCAGCTACAAGATGAGTAGATCCCTGCACCCGCCCACCAGAACCTTAAAAGTTTATAGAGATGCCTTAACAGGGTTCGGTCACATATACCATCCAGATGGACTCAACGACACATTGGTCTCTCAAGGCTGCGTCCTTGAAACAGCTCCTAGTGTGGGAATGGTGGGTGGAAAGTACCCTCCAAGGACAGGGGAGGGGGTGTGGAGGCTCCTATTACTCAGGTCCAGCTTTCTTTAGGGCCAATCAGCAGTCACATTCTCTCAATGGCTTCCTCCAACAATACACCATCAAAAGCACAATGCATGAAAGGAAAATTGATTAATTGGACTTCATAAAAATTAAGAATTTATGTTCTTCAAAAGACACTTTTAAGAGAGTGAAAAAACTCACACAAAGGTTGAGGAAACACTTGCAAGTTACAATTCTGATAAAAAGACACTTCATCCAAAATATATGAAAAACTATCCAACCTCAACAATTAAAAAACTAGAAGTCCTATAAAAATAAACAACTAGGGAATTGATAAAGTATGGTCCAGCCATACAATGAAATAATACTCAGTAATAAAAATGAACAAACTAGTTATACACAGAACAACATGTATGAATCTCGAATGCATTATGCTGAGTATAAGAAGCCAGCTGCAAAAGCCTACATAGTGTATAAATCTATCTAACAAAACTGCAGGAACAGAAAACAGATCAGTAGTTGCCAGGATCTGGGGGTTGGGGTGACTGACTCCAAAGTCACGGGGAAATCTGGGGAGATGATGAAACTGTTCTATATCTTATCGTGATGGTGGCTACCCAAATGTACACATTCATCAAACTCACAGAAGAGTGGATATAACTGTGTGTAAGATATATGTTAATTTTTAAAGATTGAATGAAAACTATAAAGCAGCTATGTATTAACATGGGGAAATGCTTGTGTTACAAAGTAAACAGACGAAGAGAACATAGGGTATGTTCTCAACTACTGAAAAGTACTCAGGCATAGATAAAAGGATGAAAAATTTAGCACAATTTGAACAATTATCTTTGTGTGTAGGAATATGGGTATGTTTTTCTTTTTTTTTTTGAATTTTATTTAATTTGTTTTTTTATACAGCAGGTTCTTATTAGTTATCTATTTTATACACATCCGTGTATACATGTCAATCCCAATCTCCCAATTCATCCCACCACCACCCCCAGCCCCCCGCCACTTTCCCCCCTTTATTTCTTTTAATTAACATTTTGTGATATAACTTTATAACAATAGACACAAATTTATTTAAAGGAAAATTGTAAAGTTGTACATAAATGTGAGGGACCTTTTTAAATGGCTGTCCACGTGTCCTGTAGCTCCTTGTGTCTGTTTCATCTGTGTGCCCATGGCTTCTGCATGGCATACAGCATAAAGCAGGTGTGTATAAAGGCAGTGAAAGCCCTCTGAACACGGAAAGTCTCACTCAGGGATGCCCGTTGGTTGAAAATTTCTTCAATGGGCATAAAGTGATGCTTTTCCCTTTTATTCTATTCCTGACCTTCAGTGATCTTTCCTCTGCTGTCTGGGCACATGCAAGTCTTCATTTTAACTGCTGATGAAGTCCGGCCGTTTCATAATTGTGACAACAAGGCTGGGGCAGCAGGTGGAAGAATGTGATGTCCTCTTTTAGAGCTCATTAAATCATGGAAAGGTGGTCCAAGTTTCATATCCTACCAGCAGACATTAGTTGAGCACGAATTTGCATTTCCTCCTCTGGGATTAGTATTTAATAGTATATTTTAATATCTAACCTTGAGGTGATCCACATATATCTGTTAAATGGAAGTGAAAGAGCACTCATTTATTCTTATCGCCACCAGCCAGGTTGTAAGCTTCTGGTAGTTCTATGTATTTCTCTGATGCAACACCCACACGGAGCATCCTCTGCTCTGCTCCATTTCTTTCTTCTTCATCACCAGCAAATATTAATTGGGCATCTACTGTTGGAAGAAGTGGTCCTAAAGAGGCTATAGGATGAGCCAAATAGGTACTGGCCGTAGGGAACTCACAGTCTAGTAGGGATATAGACACAGTCACACACACACACAACCAGCAACAAAATCTGACGTACAGATGAGAACAAGAAATGCATAAGTACAAGAGAAAGACTGAAGGGGAAGAAACCCAGTAACTAATGTAAGTTAAGGCAGGGGAGAGTGGATTTTAAAGAATCTTTTTGTTTCTTCGGTTGTTTGGGGGTTTGGGAAGGGAGTTTGGGAGGTGTTGTTTAGATTTCCAAGAGTCTTGATGCCAAGCCAATAAGTTCTGCCTTATCTTTTGGTTTTAGAAAAGCACTGAACTTTTTCTTCAGGCTTATGAGCAAAGCTGTAATTTTGGGAACATTATTCCAGCCACCTGGGCTGAATGGATTGGGTGAACAGTAGAAATGAAAATTTCAAGAAAGTGATTGGGAGGTGAAATTGCAGAAATCTCTCAGAAAGTAAAATAATATATCAACTAGGAGAGTGAGGTCCTACTGTACAGTGAAACTACAGTAGCAAAAGTAAGACACAATTTTGCTATTTGTAGAGAATTTCATATTACAACTAGAGATCAGGAAAAATGTATGGAATACATAGGATATAAGGCCTTCTAGGTATTTGGAGGCTGATTATAAAGCGATTTAAATGTCATAAAGAGAAATTTGAACTGTTCAGTGGGTAAGAGGGAGCCATGAGAGGCTTTAGAGCTGGAATGGGCATCAGGCAAAACTGAACTTTAGCAAGGTTCAATTCTGAGCAGATGCAAGATGAACAGGAACATGACTGTGAACTTCCCACAGTCTGGCAGGTGTTGGCATAGCCCTGAGGAGGATACTTCCCCATCTGCACTTTCAGTCTAGCCTTAAGACTTTCTGCTTCCTGTAGTTGCCCATAAATTATGCCTGACTTGTGGAGCCAGCCCTCATCCCACATGCACACAGTCTGGCTGTGTGTGGGAGGGATGCATCTTTTCTAAGAACCATCAGGCTGATGGGAACTCACAGGCCCAGGAAAACCCAGGCCCTTATCACTGTGACCAAATATATCCTTGCTCTCCCGGATGCTGAGTCTGCCTGACACAGACTCCTGGGTTTAAGGAATGTAAGTTTTTTACCTGCAAGTAACCCAAGCAAGCACCACTGAGGAGTAAGGTAAATGGGATACTGGCATCCTTTACTCCCTATAGACTTTGGGTTTGCTTATGAATGCAAATTCTCTAAATCCAACAGACATTCAGTTATCAGCAGTGTTTTTGAGTACCTACGCTGTGATGTATTTTTTCCAATGCAGGGTTTGCGGGTATTTAAGAAGACTTCTGTTGACTCCATCTGGAAAGCAAAGAATCCCCTCCCAATTTACATTTCCTAAATTTGAGTTTTTGCCTGTCAGCTTTTTTTTAAGTAACAAAAGATGTGTAAGACCTGTGCACTGTTAACTACAAAATATTACTGAAAGAATGAAAACTAGCCTAAATAAATGGAGAGATATAACACATTTCTGGGTCAGAAGATTCAATACTGTCATTAAGATGTCAGTTCTCCTCATATTGACCTGTAGATTAAATACAATCCCAATCAAAATATCCAGAAAGTCTTGTTTGTTGCAATTGAAAAGCTGATTCTAAATTTATAGAGTAATATAAAGGGTATACATGGTCATATCAACTTTGAAAAGAAGAATAAAGTTGTAGCTCTTACACTACCTGATTTCAAGACTTATTATAAGCTACAGTTATTAAGGCAGTGTGATATGGCATAAATATAGACATAAAGATCAATAGAACATAATGGAGAGTAAGAAAACATATAGAGACAACGTTAAATAAGGTATGGTTTCTGCCTTCAAGGGGTTGAGAATCTATGTGGACATTCTGAGCACATTAAATATTACAATTCAGTGTGATAAATGCTGTCAGAACCCAGATAGAGGGTGTCTAACCCAACTGAGGGGATCTAGAAATTTTCCCTAAGGGAGATGCTGTCTGGGCTGAATCCTGAAAGATTCAAGAGTTTGCTAGATGAAGAAGAGAGCAGCATTCTGGGTAGCAACATATAGGAAGGAGCAAAGGCACAAACGGGTATAAGGCAATCTGGTACCTACCAGTTATTCCCCACAGGTTGGCAGTGTGGAGAGGTGAGAGACAACAGGAAAACCAGCAGCCACATCGTGACAAGCCTTATGCACTGAAAGAGGGGGAATGGAAATTTATTCCGTAGACAATCAAAAACCATTGAAATATTTTACACGTCTTGTGATATGGTTATATTTGAGTTTTGACATACTACTCTGTCTTACTTTTACTAGCAAGACCAGTTAGGATGCTATTCTAGATGGGACATAATGGAGCCTTAACGTAAGCCAAAGGCAATCAGCTATCAAGTATGAAGCAGATTGTAGAATCATCAGAAAGCATGATCGTGAGGATTTGATAACATGAGATGTGGGGCTGAGAAGCGTTAGAGAAGAGAGAATGACTTACAATTAGTTTTCTCCCCTTTCTTTTCTCAGGTGTAACTTAAAGTCTCCAACTTTGACTAAAAGTAAAAATCAGGGCTTCCCTGGTGGCTCAGTGGTTGGGAATCCACCTGCCGATGCAGAGGACACGGGTTCGAGCCCTGGTCCAGGAGGATCCCACATGCTGCGGGGCAGCTGGGCCCGTGCGCCACGACTACTGAAGCCCGCGTGCCTAGAGCCTGTGCTCCGCAGGGGGAGAGGCAATCTCAGTGAGAAGCCCGTGCACCGCAACGGGGACCCAACGCAGCCAAAAATAAATAAATTAAATAAATTTTAAAAATTAAAAAAAAAATAAAAATCAAAGCCCTCTTTCAATAGATGATCCTAACAAGAGCAGAAACTGGTAGGAAACATTAAGGCAGAGCATCATGCCATGCAAATCCCATCACAGTGTCCCATATCGCTTCCAGTTGATATGTGTTTTGTCTGCTGGGAATCCTTAGGTTCTTCCCACCAAATGACTAGGAGAGCATTTACTCACTGAAGGTAAAGAATGTGTGATTCTAAAAAATAAACTCAAAATGGATTAAAGACCTAAATGTAAGGCCAGCCACTATAAAACCTTTAGAGGAAAACATAGGCAGAACACTCTATGACATAAATCACAGCAAGATCCTTTTTGACTCACCTCCTAGAGAAATGGAAATATAAACAAATATAAACAAATGGGACTTAATGAAACTTAAAAGCTTTTGCACAGCAAAGGAAACCATAAACAAGATGAAAAGACAACCCTCAGAATGGGAGAAAAATATTTGCAAACGAAGCAACTGACAAAGGATTAATCTCCAAAATTTACAAGCAGCTCGTGCAGCTCAATATCAAAAAAACCAAACAACCCAATCCAAAAATGGGCAGAAAACCTAAATTTGCATTTCTCCAAAGAAGACACACAGATTGCCAACAAACACATGAAAGGATGCTCAACATCACTAATCATTAGAGAAATGCAAATCAAAGCTACAATGAGGTATCACCTCACAGTGGTCAGAATGGCCATCATCAAAAAATCTACAAACAATAAATGCTGGAGAGGGTGTGGAGAAAAGGGAACCCTCTTGCACTGCTGGTGGGAATGTAAATTGATACAGCCTCTATGGAGAACAGTATGGAGGTGCCTTAAAAAACTAAAAACAGAACTACCATAGGACCCAGCAATCCCACTACTGGGCATATACCCTGAGAAAACCATAATTCAAAAAGAGTCATGTACCACAATGTTCACTGCAGCTCTTTTTTTTTTTTACAATATTTTTTATTTACAATAGCTGCGACATGGAAGCAACCTAAGTGTCCATCAACAGATGAATGGATAAAGAAGATGTGACACATATATACAATGGAATATTACTCATCCATAAAAAGAAACGAAACTGAGTTATTTGTAGTGAGATGGATGGACCTAGAGTCTGTCATACAGAGTGAAGTAAGTCAGAAAGAGAAAAACAAATACCACATGCTAACACATATATATGGAATCTAAAAAAAAAGAAAGGTTCTGAAGAACTTAGGGGCAGGACAGGAATAAAGATGTAGATGTAGAGAATGGACTTGAGAACTTGGGGAGGGGGATGGGTAAGCTGGGACAAAGTGAGAGAGTGGCATTGACATATGTACACTACCAAATGTAAAATGGATAGCTAGTGGGAAGCAGCCACATAACACAGGGAGATCAGCTCGGTGCTTTGTGACCACCTAGAGGGGTGAGATAGGGAGGGTGGGAGGGAGACGTAAGAGGGAGGGGATAAAGGGATATATCTATATGTATAGCTGATTCACTTTTTTATAAAGCAGAAAGTAAGACACCATTGTAAAGCAATTATACGCCAATAAAGATGTTAAAAAAAAAAAGAATGTGTGATTCTACGATTGTGCTTGGCCTCAGTGCGGGTTAAAATGAAAGCACTCTCGGCCACTAAAAGGACACATCGATACACCCCAATCCAAGCTTCCAATTCTCCCTTTCCTAGTAAAGCTGTGAGGCCCTTGCTGGTCTGCAAATGATTTATCTGTCTCGAATCCTGACAAACTTTGGCCCAGCTCTATCCAGACCTTAGACTCTAAATGGCTGAAGAAATAACAGGAAAGGAGCAGAACTGAAAGGCCGCTGGGCAACTGTTTTCCTTTAGTTCTGTCTGAACTGAATAATCAGTCAACTGGGGTTCCGCCCAGCCAAGTCCACCCCACATTTTATTACTCAGTGAGACAACTCATGTGACCTAAACTCAGAGCAGTCGCTGGGGCTGGCAAAGTTCTCAAGAGCCTACGGCCCCACTGTATATGTTTCCTAGACCTACCAATAGCGCTGTTTATGTCTTGCTAAGCCACAAAGAACATTCCATTGTGCAAAGTTCGCTTATCGCAAGTTTGGGGTTTTTTTGGTTTTTTTTTTAAGGAAGGAAAGAAAAAGAAAGATGAAAACCTCAGTGATCTCTCATTTGCCTGATTCTGACAGAGATCTTTGTGACTTACCAAAGCCTATGTGCTTTCCTAAATTTCCAAAGCCCCTGCAGTTGGAGAAGGCCAGGTAACTAGTTCTGACCAATCAGCGTTGAGCAGAAGTGATGTGTGTCATTTCCAAGCTAAAGCAATGAAGAGATAGTACACAGCCTTCCAGCTCACTCGTCCTCCACCAGCTGACCTGGATGCCATGTTTTCCACATGGTACAGCTGCCAGATACAAAAAACTGAAGTCCTTAAGTTATGGTTTAAAAAGGAATTGTCCCAGAGAGCTACCAGACTCATGAGTGAGAAATGAACCTTTATGTATTGAACCACTGAGATCTGGGGGCTTGTCTGTTACTACACTAAAGCCTAGATTCGTCTAAGAGATAATGAGCAAGAAATCAAGGCAGAGACTGAGACCTTGGGTTGTTACAAATAACTTCAATGACTGAATCAAGGTAGAGTAAGAACCCAGCAGTAATCCAAGCCAGGTCAGAGCTGGACTCAAGCCAGCTTGCCTGAGACAGAGCCTCCAGTCTCTTCACCTTCCTGCCACCTTGGGGCTTGGCTACTCCCAGATCCTCAGACAAGTATGAGCTGGGGATGGGGCTAAGTAGGCTATAGGACAGGTAGCCTGGTGGAATTAGAACACAACAGATGGGGAAACCCACAAGAGAATCTTTTCTGTGTTGCTAGGAAGTTAAAACAGAAGCACTTTGTTCTTTACCATAGTTACACAGCCAACACTCCGTGTGCCACGTACCTTTTGAGGTCCTATGGTGGATGTAACAACAGCTAAGCTAGAGCCCTGTTTAGCACTGAGCTTACATCCCAGACTCAGTGTGGCAGAAATTGCGCTGCACCAAAGGCTAGGATGCCTGGTGCTTTAGTCACAGCTCTACTCTAACTGTGACCTTGGGCAAGACCCCTCCCCTATCTGTGTTCCATTTCTTTGACTTTAAAATGGAATATTCAGACTTAATAATATCTAAAACACTTTATTACATAGACTATCTCTGAAGGACTACTTGAGGGCATAAGAAGAAATTGCAAGCCTTCTGGACAGAGAGTGTTTGCACCAGAAAGAGTATATAGAAAATTCTGAATAGCTAAATCAGAAAGCTTCTGAAAACCTTGGCATGCCTCTTTGCCCAGTTTTCTAAAGCCCGATGACACCATTGGTTCTTTAAATGTGTCATATTCAAAATATTCTCCTCCTTTTTCTCTTTGGATAGATATAGAAATTCCCCTTGGTATACTAGCTAACTTTAAAAGCAATCATTCCTAAAACAGACTCAAAGAAAGACACCTTGAGAAGGCATGAGCTATTCTCTTATATCAGATAATTGGCTTCAGATAATACCTACCTGCACTGAATGAGAATCATGCCCTCAAGGGTTTCTATACCGATCAACTACTAAGCTTGTCTTCAGAGATTTTTAACTGAAAAATGCATTGCGTCTGTAAACTATTATGCTAGTATTGATTTTTTTTTCTGTCTATATAAAAGTTCCCCAATTTCCCTGTCACTTGCTGATCAACCTGGTCTTTTTTATATACCTAACATCAGCTTAATGCAAAGCCCTTGCAGTGAATTTCGTTTATGTTCCTCAAAAGGAACATTCTGCCTTTTATTAAAGAATACTGTCTGTGAAAAGCTAGCAAGGATGGCTCTAAGACATGATCTACTACCAAATTCAATTCACATTCGGCCTGGTGCCTTATCTCTCCTCACAATCATCGTACAGTGCAGGATAGTGAAAAGAACACAGGTTTTGTTGTCAGACAAACATAATTCTTAATTCTCAGTTCAGAAATGCATTGAGCGTATGAACCTCAGCGGGATCCTTAAGCTCTCTGAGCCTCAGGAGAAGTGGCATGCCAGCATCTTGCACAATTTTATCAAAATTATGTGACTACCGTATATTTGGTGTTCCAAATGGTATCTATTATTAAGAATGTTAGAACTGAAAGCATCTCACTTAGTCTGACTTCTCCTCTTACAGAGGTGGAAACAGGACTTGAGAGGAAAAGGAACTTGCCTAGATCTCTTGATGGTTTTAGAATCCCTTATAATTCTGCTACTGTGTCTGCTACTGGTGGGCACTGCTGTAGCCCAGATTTCACCAAAGACATCCTGATTCAGTTCCAGTGGAGACATTTGCATCGATATTTTACTGGTCCTCCCTGCTGCTCTTGTTGGCTCAGAACATCGAAAAACACTCTGTCCTCTGGGCTCCCAGCACCTCTCACTCCTCCGGAAGGTCCGGTCTGTCTCAGGAGATCTTTGTCTCCTTAATTTAAGTGTTCCCCAGGGTTTCATCCTGGGCTACTGACTTTCTCACTCTGTAGAGTTACACTCCCATTTTCCATACCTCCTATGATAATGACTTCCAAATTTGAACCTTCACCCCAGAGCTCTTCCCCCAAGCTCTAGACAATCATCTCCAACTGGTCTTTCAACATATCTACCTGGGCGTTTCCTATCCACTTCACTTTCCACAGCACTGGATGTTAATGGACCCCACTAAGTCCATGTATGGACTCTTCTTCAGCTGATGACTCTACTATCCACCCAGACACTTGATCAAAAAACTTAGGACTTTTTATGGCTGAGTAATATTCCATTGTATATATGTGCCACATCTTCTTTATCCTCTGTCAATGGACATTAGGTTGCTTCCATGTCCTGGCCATTGTAAATAGTGCTGCAATGAAAATTGTGGTACATGACTCTTTTTGAATTATGGTTTTCTCAGGGTATATGCCCAGTGGTGGGATTGCTGGGTCGTATGGTAGTTCTATTTTTAGTTTTTTATTTGTAAAAAATTTTAGTTTTTTATTTGTAAAAAATTTTAGTTTTAATTTTAGTTTTTTATTTGTATTTGGACTTAGAGTTGGTCATACGGTGTGAAGTAAGTGAGAAAGAGAAAAACAAATACCATATGCTAACATATGTATATGGAATCTAAAAAAAGAAAAAAAAAAGGTTCTGGTGAACCTAGGGGCAGGACAGGAATGAAGACGCAGACGTAGAGAATGGACTTGAGGACACAGGGAGGGGGAAGGGTAAGCTGGGACGAAGTGAGAGAGTGGTGTGGACATATATACACTACCAAATGTAAAACAGATAGCTAGTAGGAAGCAGCCGCATAGCACAGGGAGATCAGCTCGGTGCTTTGTGACCACCTAGAGAGGTGGGATAGGGAGGGTGGGAGGGAGACGCAAGAGGGAGGAGATATGGGGATATATGTATACATATAGCTGATTCACTTTGTTATACAGCAGAAACTAACACACCATTGTAAAACAATTATACTCCAATAAAGATGTAAAAAAAAAAAAACTTGACTCATTTTTTAAAAATTCTTTTACAGTCATACCACACCCTGATCTTGCACTAAATATTTCTGAAATCCATTCTCTTTTGTCCATCAATACCTCCACTGCTCTAATTTAGGTCTTTGTCAATTTCCTCTGGAATTATTCCCCCATTCCCCCTAAGTGGTCACCCTGCCATGAGTATACACCCTTCACATCAGTTGTCCACAGCAAACAGAATAATTTGCCTAATATGGGGCCACTCCAAGTGTGGTCCTCAGACACGGGAACAGTTTTCTGGACATGACGAAATAAGAAGCTTGTGCCAAAATGAATATCAGTCCCATCACTGATCTTGCTACTTAGTTCAGCTGACTTTTTTTTTTTCATAGCGAGACATTTTCCATGAAAGAAGCAGAGTGCTGATACACATGCTGCCACGGGCTTCTTACAACATCGCAGATCAGCACGTTGAATAGTACTGATCTCAGAAAGCCCAGGTGACCCGTGTGACAGGTAAGACCCTCTAAGTTCTGACATCTGCTTCTCTCTCCAACCCCATGTGTCACTACGCTCAGGCTCATCTTTTCTGCTCCTGCAACACTGACCTGCCTCTCATTCTCCCCTTCTCTCAGCCTACAGCCACCCTCCCCAACCATGCCTACACTTGCAAGAAATACACAATGATGGGTTTCCTTCAGAAAGTCTTTCTATCACCATCATTATCCCCATCTTTCTCCTCGTGCTACTTCCATTGTATGTTATGCATCTCATTTGCTACACTGATCACATTGTTTTAGAATAATTTATATGCTTCTCCCAACCAAAATGTTAACTCCTTGAAGACAAGATCTGTATCTTACTCATCTCTATTAGTCAGAGAGTATAATATATTATTGTATTATATACTACTATATAATTATATTGTATTACGCCATTAACTGAACTCTGAAATCTCAGTAGCTTAACAACATTAATGTTCATTTCTTGATCATGCAAAGTCCGATGCAGGATATTTCTAGGCAGACAGTTATCCCAGGTTGCTGTCCTCCACGTGGTGATTCAGGTACCCAGACTTTGTGGTCTAGCAATGGAGCTGACTCCGTGGGCCTTGGGGTCCTTTCCTGGATCTTCTGCATTCAGCTAGAGATGATATAAGAGGGAGAGAGAGTAATATCACGCAAGATATTTTAGGAGCCAGGCCTGGAAGTTGCTTCCATTACTTTTGCTGAAATCCATTAAACAGAATCTAGTCACGTGGTCTCACATGACTGCAAGTGAACTGAAAAATACCTGTGGGCCCAGGAAGAAAAGGAAACTGGTCTATGGGCACCCAAGCCACACCATCCTTGAACTTCCAGCATTTATCACAGTGCTAGGCATAACATTGTGGGTTCTCAAAAAAAAAAAAAAGTTTCTTAGTAAGTAAATGACTGTGTTCTCTCTTTTAGGCAAGTCTTTTTTTTTTTTTTTTTTTTTTTTTTTGAGCAGAGAATGGTTTATTACAGGGCCAAGCAAGGAGAACGTGACTCATGCTCAAAGCCCCCAAACTCCCAGAAGGTTTTTGAGGAAGAGTTTTTAAAAGCAAAATTTGGGGTGAGGGCTGCGGGATGTGTGACTTTCTTCTATTTCTAGGCAAGTCTTTATTCCGTAATATACCAGCAATAGGATGGAAGTTGGAGATTGATAGATTGAACTAGTAGAGGCGTGCTGCCGACAGCTTGGAAGAATGGAAGCTACTAGAGGCAGTGGCAGGCACAAAAGCAGAGACGGCAAATGAACTACCTTAGGGATGGGTTCTGGAAGTCGTGCTCGGGGTTCTCGGGCAGATGGGCCCGGCTGAGGCTTCTTCAAGAGGCATCCGCTCTACTTCCCTTGCCATTTCAGGCAACAACTCGACTGCCTGATGAAGAACTTTCAAAATACTTCCCTCATTTATCTTTCTATTTACATTTTTCATTTCCAGAGGCTTAAAGAAGTAAAGTAAAGAGTCTTACATTGCATTTATAATGGCTCCACATTTTTTCCTATGTGTTTCAGTTCCCTGGGAAAATCTTAAAAGGTTATGTTTAGACTCAAGTAATTTTCTCATTTTTTAACTTAAACCATTCCCCTGAAATCTCTTAATCTTAACCTTAAATGGCACTCTTTAAACAAAACATAAATTCAGACCTCAAACAGCCTAACAAGTGTCCCTTTACAGGAATAGTATTTAATAGTAAGAGCTATTAAATAATCAATCCAAAGTTCAGAAAGTTATTAATAGAAGATGCTGTGAGATGGATCAAAAACACATCACATTCTTGGGCTAAGAAACAACCCATTTTAAACACTTCCATGGAAATACTGATGTCCTGTTCTTAGAATCTGGTTGCAAGTGTTCCACTCAGTCTGGTTCCTAGTTGAAGAAAATTATGACTTTATTTCTAACCTGACAATGTAACATAATGGAACATCCAATCAAAACACCTCCATTAGATAGTTTGAAGAAACACAGAAAGTTTGATTATAAGATCCAATTTTGTGGAAATGCAGACTTTTAAAACTATGGCGTAGAGAAGCTTTCTGTCAGATTTACAAAGGATATTTGATTTAAGTTAGTCCATCTACAAATCTCTAATCTACCCCATGCCTCTTCCATACACTGGTTTCGGGTTCAGAAGATAGACCCTCATCTTTAACTACATCCTGACTACCTTTTAAATTCAACAGAAGTTTATGAAACAAAAAAACCAAGTGGACCAAACTGTTTGCTTTCAGTTCTCTAGCTGATCCCACATGACAAGCTGGGAGTCAGTGTCCTATGACACCACTGGTCTGCCTGCTAGCTAGAAGCCAATATCTAAATAGTCATTTGTACACACTCTTCATTAATTCACTGGTTTCTTCAGTAGATTTTGAGTGCTGATTATGTGTAGGGTACTGGACTAGCATCCCTGAAGATTGCGATAAAGCAGAAAAGACACTTTAAGGAGCTTATAATCCGATAAGGAGAAGAAGAAATAAATGCCAATAAGTACTGTAAAATTCAAACCTATTTCCTGGACACCTGTTAATGCCAAGTACTGTGTTAAACGCTGAGGAGTAAGGATAGATGAGATTGAGGCAGACTGACATCAACAATAATAATCATGTGAATAAACTTGGTGTGAATAAAAGCACAAAGGAGGTATATACATGATGATAATGGTAGTAATAAATTACAATAAAGATAATTAAGAGGTTAAGTTATTATGTGATTCTAGGAAACTTCCTAAGAGCTTTATCCTCATTTTAATTTTATAAGGCATAGTATTATCATTGTTATTATCCCCATGATACAGTTGAGGAATTTGACGCACAGAGAGATTAAGTAACTTGTCCAAGGTCACACAGCATTAAGTGGTGGAGGCATGAGCCAAACTTGGCATTCCCATGCCAGAACAACATCACAGATGAGGAAACAATTACTTCTGCTTGGGATGTGACTGGGAATGGAATCAGAGAGCTGTCCAGGGGAGATAATTTGCTAATTCTTGAAGATGAATATAGGAAGATGGAGAAAGAAGAAAACTGGGCTTTCCAGGGAGGAGAAACAGTACCTATAAAGGCACAGAGGCATGAAAGAGTATGTCACAGTCAGGGACTAGCTGCTTTGGGTGCCTGGAGCACAGAGATAGAATACATGCAACGGACAACATAGAAAGACGGCGTGGAAGAGTTAGGCAGGGTTCCAAGCCTGTATCTGCCACATTTAGGAGCACGGGCTTATCTTGCAGGTGATAGGAAGCTATGCCCGTTATGTGGCCCAGGAAGGATCTCTATCAAAAGCTCCGGCCTCCCCTCCAAGCCAGACCCTCCCTTTCTCATTTCTGTCCGACTGCTGATAACATTAGTTTTAGTATTTGACCCGTTCCCTCCTCTCTGTGCCATAAGATTCAGCACTTATTCTTTAAGGCTTTGCTGGCAACAAGTCACAATAGCAAATATCTGCCCCTTTTAAGCAAGCTGAGAGTTTTTAATTTAAATCAAAATTCGTCCGGGTTTAGAGTAACTAAAACAGCGACACTTGAAAAAACCCAATTTATAAAGCACCTTTAAAGTATAACAAATTCAGGAGCAAAACAATTCAACACAGCCCCCTTGAAAGGAATAGTATTTACTGGCTGTAAGTACTTAGAAAACAGTCTCCAGCTCAGAAAGTGAATGCAGATACGCCAGCCAAAGCTAATGTCCAAACTGCACCTGTGCAAACAGCCTCAGTGCTTCTTTTTCTGCCGTGATGTCTCGTCTTTCTGGGGCCACCACCCCATCTCCAAAGTCCAAGAGATGGAATTGCTCCACTGATCTTACTCTGCATGAACCTATAGTGTCTGACCTTCAAATTGTGATTTCTGCAGTCCTGAGAGGCTGCCATTCCAATGGTCACCAGGCACTTCCGCATCAGTCACCTCAAGCCTGTGATGCACTTGCTCTTCGATCTCTAGAAAAAGAAAAGGGAGGGGGTGGTGCTGTCCTGTGGTGGAGAGGAAGTGGGGAGAGGGGGCGGTTTGCCTTGGGGGAGCAGTCTGCAAAGGCAATCGGTGGGTGCTCTGTTGTAGAGAATTTCAAAACAATAATAAAACCAAGTACTATCCTATCCTGGAAATTTCAAACAATGGCAGTGATGAAACAGGGCTCTGGATCAGGGCAGACACTCCCACCGCACCCCTGCTCCGCGCTAGGTCACTGGTGTTTCCAGTTGATGGCTGGATTTCACAAGGAACGTGGCTGCTGCCTTTGCTGTTTTGGCTGGCATCACTTGTGGGCTTGGGCGGAGATTATCAGGTCATCCAAGAGGGCATCCCTGCTCTCATCTCCTGCTGAGAAATCTCCCTCTTAACCCCTTGAGGGAGAATCTGTGTTGTTTACTGGGTTACAGAAGACCACCTACGTGAGGAAGTTGGAAACACCATCCAGAGCAGTCACGTGGGCAAAAACCTCATGGATGGATGGATGTGCCTTGACTAACAGGGGACGTCTTGTCCATCTCGTTAGGGAGGGTTTGAAACAAACGATTAATATAATCACATTTGTGTTTCACAGAAATTATTCTGGTGGATGGTAGTGGAGGATAAACTAGGCGAGAGTCGATTGGGAGGTGATAAAAAAAGATGAGACTATTTGGTTGGATGGAGAAAAATCTTCACATGAAATATCTCACGGTGCTTTTCATCTGTAACCCTATTAAAGCTGTGAACCACAGGGACCAGTCTGTAAGGAGTGCCATGTGGAGGTCAACCTGCAAAAAGGATTCTTAAAGTAATTCCACTCTTTACTTGTCTTATAACTAGCATACTTCTTTCTCTTCTCCACAACATTTTTATAGTCACCTGTCTCAAGAACTTCTCATGTGTAAATACCCCTAGAAAAATCTTCCTCTCCATCCCCTTTTGCTCTCTTTCTCCTCTTCCTGCCTTCCCTCTCTGTTTTCTACAATAAATGTTTAGTGTGAAGAATAACTTTTCGGGAATGGACTAGGAGATACATGGTGCGTGTGGCTGCCAATTACAAATTCTCTTTGGCAGGGGAAAAGTGTGAACTCTCTCACTGCCTTCAATCACATGTCCTGACTTGACTAAGTGCTCACTGAATAGCAGAAAAAGCAAGTACTGTAGGAATTCTGAAGAGAAGATATCGAAGATATCAATGTAACTTAAACTACTTAAGACTTGTAGCCACGTTACTGTATGTAAGTAAAATAGATAACTAATAAGGACCTACTGGGAACTCTACCCAGTACTCTGTAACAACCTATAAGGAAAAAGAATCTAAAAAAGGGTGGAGATATGTATATGTATAACTGATTCACTTCGCTGTACAGCAGAAAATAACACAACATTGTAAATCAACTATACTCCAATCCCACTACTGGGCATATACCCTGAAAAACCATAACTCAAAAAGAGTCATGTACCAAAATGTTCATTGCAGCTCTATTTACAATAGCACAGAGATGGAAACAACCTAAGTGTCCATCATTGGATGAATGGATAAAGAAGATGTGGCACATATATACAATGGAATATTACTCAGCCATAAAAAGAAACAAAATTGAGCTATTTGTAATGAGGTGGATAGACCTAGAGTCTGTCATACAGAGTGAAGTAAGTCAGAAAGAGAAAGACAAATACCGCATGCTAACACATATATATGGAATTTAAGAAAAAAAAGATGTCATGAAGAACCTAGCGGTAAGACAGGAATAAAGACACAGACCTACTAGAGAATGGACTTGAGGATATGGGGAGGGGGAAGGGGAAGCTGTGACAAAGTGAGAGAGGGGCATGGACATATATACACTACCAAACATAAAATAGATAGCTAGTGGGAAGCAGCCGCATAGCTCAGGGAGATCAGCTCGGCGCTTTGTGACCACCTAGAGGGGTGGGATAGGAAGGGTGGGAGGGAGACACAAGAGGGAGGGGATATGGGGATATATGTATATGTATAGCTGATTCACTTTGTTATAAAGCAGAAACTAACACACCATTGTAAAGCAATTATACTCCAATAAAGATGTGAAAAAAAAAACTATACTCCAATACAAAATTTTTAAATAATAAAAAAATGTTTTAAAGACTTGTACTTATTTATCTTTTAATCAAAGCTCTTTCCCTCATTCCCACCCCCGCCGGCTAGAAACACTGTGTGTTCATGTTACATACCCAGAATATAGTCACTTTATTTCTGTTAGTGTTCCTCAAATATCAAATAATTCCTTATCTCTTAAACATAAAAATATAAACATAAACATAAAAATATCAGATTGTCTTAATAACAGAGCAAAAAATTCTCTTCATTTATCACTTACATTATTAAGACTAAATAAAAATATATTTATATCAATTTTTGTCATGTATCATTTTACTTACTATTCACAAATGGTAACTAGAATCATTGCCATTTGCAGATAAAGGAATTGAGGTCCTGAGTTAAGGTCATTGGACTAGAAAATTGACAGCATTGGGATAGCAACCTAGGTCTTCTTATGGCAGACTGTAAGCTCTGTGGACCCAGAGAACTTTATAATGTAGTTTCCTAGGTGCCATTCACCTAGCCTTGATCACACACTAGAAAAGCATTCACTAAGTTCCAACCATATGACATCAGCAACAACAGAGGACTTTCAGTGGACGCTCTTCCCGTAAAGAGAGTAGGACCACCGATCAGGAAACTGGGCTTCTGACATTTATCCACTGTCATCCTTTTAAGCAACCTTTTGGCCTCTGTCACAATGGCACCAAGCACCTTTGCAAATGTAAGTTTTCCTATGAATAACAGGAAGAGGAGACTTTGCAGCCTTGCTCAAACTTTATAAAAGAATTCCTGGGAGAAATGGAAAAATGAGCAATGTTCCTACTGGCTACTCCTCAGAGGATTAACAGGTAACTAAGTCTACTGGTTCCAACAGCCAGATACAGCCCAGACCTACTACTGTCTATTCTTTTATTCAACACTTTAAAAAGCTTGGGTAGTTTTAACAGGGAACAAAATATGCTGCATTCAGAAGCTCACTTCAGGGCATGCTGAATAGACAATAGACTGCTTTAAATATTTAGAGCTGAGCTGAGACACACAACTCGCAAGAAGTTTGTCAAATGCATCATTTGTCTGTGGTTAGCAGCAGCCAGCTGAGAACAGGAGGTCATTTTTCAATTACCTGGTCACACAATACATGCCTGAAACTTCCCAGCATTAATCACTCAAATATAAATCTTTTTTGCCTAAAGGATCAGAGATACTTAGAGCCTACTTGGAACCAAAGTCACTGTATCTCAATGCAACCACATCTCCATGGGTGAAAGTGTCCCTGCAATCAATGGCCTCACCCACCTGGCCACTTACCTGGTGAGACCCGGGACCCATAAAATCTGGGCTCGGAAGAGCAAGGACTCCAGTAGCTCACTGGCAGAAAAAGGTGGTGGGGTGGAGAAAGGAGAAGTTAAGGGGCAGGGAGAGTTGGGGAAAGAGAATAACTACTTTAATTCTAAGGAAGTCTCATTCTTCAGGCAACAGTCAATAATGGATTAACAGAGGCAAAGGAGTGACACAGAGGTAGAGAACTTATTTTGTAGCCAGAGGCTGAAAAAGAAGCAGATGTCTCTGCTGTTCAGAAAGACCCTGTAATGGATTTCCACTTCTTATGCACAGAAGGTTTCCTGTACATGAACCTGAAAGCAAGAGGATGGGCAGAAAAAGGGAGAGAGCTGCCTGCATTGTGGGTAAGGGAAAGGATTACAAATTATATCGCCTTCAGGAAAACTGTTCTCATCCTAAACCTGGAGTTAGTTTGAACTGCCTGCAAGCATTTACATGTATCCTTGGGGGAGGTGTGAGTGTGCACCCAAATATGGATTTGTGTCCATGAGCTGTCCTCAGCTGGTTGGGAGGCCACGGGAAGAGCAAACCCACATCTTCATTTCACACTAATAGTGACCTCAAAGCAGACCTGGTTTGCCAAGACCTTTCCTTTCTCACACGGCCAAATCCAGGAAATGAACAGCTACAAATCATTTTGCCCCACGGGTGTCCTGCATAAGAGAAAGTTATGGACTGCATTTTGCAGCCTTCAAAAAATTATATGTTGAAGCCCTAAACCCCAGTGGTATTAGGAGGTGAGGGCTTGGGATCTAATTAAGTTTAGATGAGGTCATGAGGGTGGAACCCCCATGTTGGGATTAGTGTCCTTGCAAAAAGACCAGAGTTTGCATTCTTTGCCTTAGGAAGACACAACAAAAAGATGGCTGCCAGCAAACCAGGAAGAGGGCTCTAACCAGACACTGGATCTGCCGGCACCTTGATCTTGGACTTCTCAGCCTCCAGAACGATGAGAAATAAATGTTTGACGTTTAAGCCACCTAGTATAGTATTTTATTGTAGCAGCCTGAACTAAGCCAGAAGAGATCTATAGGATAGAGTCTTGGAGGAAGCCAACTTCTGTGAGCAGGGGACAGTGATTTACTTCAAACAGGAAGAGAATTTTACTGTAAAGGGTTGAAGAAGTGCTTTCTCTCTGACAAGGAAAAAAACAACAGAAAAAGTGAGGCAAAACCTGGGGTATGTCATAAGGGGATCTCTACAAAGGAATCTACCTTTTTCTTTTCCTCTTAGGTGATGGAAACAGTGATATTTAACATCGAGCTTTATTTAATATTTCTTGTCATGTTCTCATTATCTCAAATGTTTAGTAAAATCTACTACATTGAAGCTTTATATTGATGGTGTTGGGAGACATAAAAGGATGGGGTAATAAAGAGAAGAACATCTTACACGTTGGGACCAACATGCTGGTGATGGCAAGGTATGGAGGGAGAAAAGAGATCCAAGAGGTCCAAAGGGTGAAGCAGAAAGTGGCTGTAGAAGACAGTGACCACAAAGAAGCAGCTGAATGTGAACAAACTTGGAAATAATTATTCCCAAATGTGCTGGAGAGAAGTGATTCAAGACTTTAGGTCACATGAAGAATCCTTACTCATTGGATAGACAGATCAGGGCCATAACAGAGGTCTCATGGAGTGAAATGGGGACACAGTGGAGGGATACCTAATACATTCTGTGGAGTCCAAGGGTGGTTAGGAAAATTTCCCTGCAGTTGTTGACAGCGAACTGGGTTTTGAAGGATGAATAGGAGTTAGCCAGAAGAAGGTGGAGCAGATCATTCTGTCATTATAGGCAGCAGAAACAGGTATTTTTAGGTTGATCATTTTACCTCCATCATCAATCATACTTTATCTGGGTAACTCTAGAACATATATGCCCTGGAGGTCATAGGATGCAATTACCGCCTGGCACCATATAATAACTAAATTCTCCCACCATTTTTCTCTGTTTGAATAAGTGCCAAAACATTTACTAGATCTTTGTTTGCATATGCTCATGAACTCTAGCTCTCATGAACTTATCCCACTGTAGTCTCTGGATCGTCTTTTCTTCTTATGTCCCAATTTATACCCCATGCGATAGCCTTCCTCAGTACCACTGGCAGGCTGGCCAGGACAGGGCTGCTGTTGCTGACTCCACGATCTAGCTCAGCTGCACATCTCCGTGGACTGAGATAACTCAGGGAGCAGCTGAAGCATTTTCAAATGCATATGCAGATGCATCCGTCTCCAAGTCCAATCTGAACTGGCCACCTAATTCTTTTGTTATCTTTCAGTTTGGAACATGCTGGAATGGCAATTATGAAATTTTTGAAAGATTCATTGGCACCATTAGAATGAAATTCATCTTCAGAACAAAGAATTTGACTTGCTTGCTTGTGCGTACAAATAAAACCTGCCCAAAAGCCTGGAATAACTCCCATTTTCCTCCTTGGCAGAGTTTCCGTCCTCTAGAAATAAAGTAATTCTGAGAGGCAGCATGCTTTGCAACTTTATTCCTCTTCGTTGGAAATAGACCAGGCACTGGGGAGGGAATATATGGGAGAAATGCTACATTGTGAATTTGTAGTGCTTGTCAAAATAATGAACATTTACTCAGCGCCTGCAACGTAGTAGCTGCTTTCTCTCGTGTGTCCTTAAATTCGGACAGTAATTCTGTGAAAAGTATTGCTGTCCCTGCTTTATAGAAAAGAAGACAAATCTGGAGAGGTGAACTCATTTATCCAAGGAAACACAGTGGTGAGACAGTAGTCACACTCTGGTGTGACTCCAAGCCTATGCTCTTTTCGAAACACAGATGGAACCTTCCCTTGAAAAGAAAGGAAAGGGTCCTTGGCATCACCCACGCTGCCTGGTGTGCCAGGGTCCTCAGGCTCTAGTGTCAGAAGGTGGTAAGGCTGGGTGTGCTCTGAGACCTCCTATGTAGGCCAATCTTAACTGCCAAATGAGGCTTCTTTCAAAATGACTTTGATGCTGGGAAAATATTGTGAACCTTGAGTGGGAACAATGGACCGATGCTCCAACGCCTAGATGAGGTGCCTGGGCTGACAGAGGGCACCCCATTATTTTTCCCCATACACATGGGCAGAGCCAGGCCTCGGGTAGGTGGTCGAATCAGCCACGTTGGTCTCCCTCTACTGGGTAGTGTGCTTACTAAAAAGAGCTCTTGGGGTCAGACAGATTCAAACCCCAGTTCCACTATGTGTTAGCCTTGTGACCTTTGGGAAAGCACTTAACCTCTCTGAGCCTTAACAGGGTTACTGGGGTGATTAAATGCTGTATAAGCCTCAGCATGGTACCTGGTTTAGGCAGGTGCTTAAGGTAGGGTGTCCCGTGGACGTGTACCCCACCCTGAAATTAAGGACTCACGACTGGGCTGGGCTTGCCCTGCCTCGGTATTGACCCCGGGAAGCTGGCAGCAGAGTAAACACGGATTTAGGGAAGCTGCATAGTTAAAACATTCCCCATACACCTATTAATTCACCTTATCTCCACAGGATTAAGGGTTTAATATTTTGGTGAAGTATCGCTGAAGTCCAAAGCCCAACTCTGGCAAAATAACTTAGAAGAGCAAATAAAAAGCAGCTAATCTCTATTTTACTATGAAGCATAAATTAGAAATAATAAAAAAATGTTAGGAGACACCCAAGTCATCTTAAGGACACTGATTCATATGTCAACTTTACCATCTTTTAAAAATAAGAGCGCTGCATTTTTTTAAAAAAACTTTTTTTTTAATTTATTCATTTATTTTTGGCTGCGTGGAGTCTTTGTTGCTGCATGCAGGCTTTCTCTAGCTGCGGCGAGCAGGGCTACTCTTCGTTGTGGTGCGCGGGCTTCTCATTGCAGTGGCTTCTCTTGTTGCGGAGCATGTGCTCTAGGCGCACAGGGTTCAGTAGTTATGGCATGAGGGCTCAGTAGTTATGGCTTGTGGGCTTTAGAGCGCAGGCTCAGTAGCTGTGGCGCACGGGCTTAGTTGTTCCGCGGCATGTGGCCTGAACCTGTCTCCCCTGCATTGGCAGGTGGATTCTTAACCACTGCGCCACCAGGGAAGCCCAAGCACTGCATTTCTGAGCAAGTCATTCAGGAGAGAGAACTGATTCCCCATCTTAAGCAATTCATAGCTTTTCTCTTTGTAGGACTGAAAATGCCACATAAAGAGAGGGCTATGAATCATCTTAATAGTTCAAGGTATTTGAATATAGGGTACAAACAACCAGTGACTGGGAAAGGACAGTAAATCTCTCACACAGGTGAGATGAGACTTTAAAATAATGGAACTGTTTCCAAGGACATCCTTCAGAGACTTAATCTGAATAGATAACAGCGGTCCGGGCAGGTATGCTGTTCTCTATTTTTCTCCCACCAGAGTGTGCTGACCCTCAGACTCTCAGCAAGGATATGGTTGATGGCCGTCTGCACCCCTCCACTCTCTTCCTCATGACCTCCTGCCTGCAAGGTCAGCCCGACCCGCTTCTCCAGGATGTAATGGACCTGAGGATGAGGCAGTTGGGCAGCTCTGACCCTTCACTTCTGGTCCAGTCCTGACCTCATGCCCCACATAAAGTGATGAGAAATCTGCTTCCTTGTTGTAGTTTTAACCTTTTATTTTGCTGTAATTTTAGACTTGTAAAAGTACTACAGAAAAGTACCCTTCACCCAGCTTGCCCTAATGTTAACATCTTACATAACCAGAGCAAAATTATAGAATTATAAACCCAGGAAATTAACACTGGCGCAATGTTATTAACTAAACTACAGACCGATATTTAACAGTTGCAGACAAGGCTGCCATGAAGAAACTGGTGCACATGTATTTTCATATTGTTGAGATATGTCTTCAGGGCAGATTCGTAGAAACTGGAATGCTGTGTCAAAAGGTAAGCGCATTTATAGTTCTGTCAAGTGTTGTCAAATTCCCCTCCAGATGATTTGTTCCAGTCTGCATTCCCCCCAGCAACGTCTAATAGTAACTGTTGCCCCACAGATTTGCCAACCAGTTGATTAACCTTTTTAATCTCTGCAAACCTGATAGGTAAGAAATGGTGTCTTGAGATGTTTTATTTCTCTAATTATGAGTATGTTGGAACATTTCTCATATGTTTCAGGTCCATCTGCTTCGCTTTTGCTGCTATATCAAGGAAAGGTATGGAACTATGCACCCATTCAAGCTGGGTAAAGGTCTCAGATTCTCTGGTCAAAAGTTGGACGTTAGCAGTCATTGCACCTCTGCTGGCTCTGGTCTCAATGCCAGCAGAGGGACGGTGACATCCCCAGCCCTGGGGATGTCCTACTCTGCTAAAAGATACCAGGAGTTGCTCTTTTCCCAAGAAACTGAACCTACAGAAAGAGCATGGGCTTGGGGTCAGTTGAACCTGGTACTACTTTCAAGCTATGAGTTTTGGGGCAAATTACTTCATCTGCCTGAGTCTCAGTTTCCTTATTTTTAAAATGGGGATAGAGAGAATCTCTCTATTTCACATGGCTGTCACAAAGATTAAATGAGTCAAGGGGTACAAAGCTTTTCCCCAAAGTTTAACAAGTAAGAGAACCTTGGTAAATGTTAGTTCTCCTGACTTAACTCTCCCCTCCCAACACGGGCCATGGAAGAGTGCTTCATTAAGAGTAACACCCCTTGTGGCTGCCAAGGGGGAGGGGATATGGGAGAGGGATGGATTGGGAGGTTGGGATTAGCAGATGCAAACTATTATATGTAGAATTGATAAACAACAAGTTCCTACTGTATAGCACAGGGAACTATATTCAATATCCTGTGATAAAACACAATGGAAAAGACTATGAAAAATGTGTATATATGTATAACTGAACCACTTTGCTGTACAGCAGAAATTAATACAAAATTGTAAACCAACTATATTTCAATAAAATTAATTAAAAAAATAAACAGTAACAACCCTTGCCTTCAGATACCTGAGAGAGATGGGTGCCCATTGAAGAGGTTTGAACCCAAACATTGCTTCTTTGACTGTGGAGTAGAAAACCAAGATGGCTCTTGGATACTAGAATTCAGGTGCTGTATCATCAAATCAGGAAGATAACTGAAGTAGGGAACATATTCAGCAAATAAAAACACAGGATGCCCAGTTAAGTTTAAATTCTACGTTGTAGGCATGAATGATATTCATGTAGGATGCTCTCCTAAATTTAGAAACCTCGTAATATTATTTTAAGCACGTTCTTAAAGTATGGTTACTTGGTGAGACTAGTATTGCCAGGTAAAATACAGGATACTCAAATTTGAATTTCAGATAAGCAATGAAATTTTTGGCATAAGTGTGTCCCACGCATTGTATGCAACCTACTTATACTAAAATTATTTGGTTTTGGTCTGAAATTCAAGTGCCACGTGGGACATAATTACACTAAAAGAAGGATTAGTTATCTGAAATTCACATTTAACAGGGCATCCTCTATTTTATCTGGCAACCTTAGTAGGAGACCTTCCATCTCGCTGAAAACCACCTGCCTACTGCCCTTCATGAAAAGTGGGTGTCCATCCACCGTCCACTCTGTGCAGATCACTGGACCAGCTGGTGCCCGAGGATGCCAGACAAGTAAAAGAAATAAGCAATGAAACTTAATAAATAGGATGAAATGGCTGGCAGTTGCATCACTTAGGATACTTTGATTGCAAATGACAAAAACCCAACTTAAGCTGGTGTACACACAAGATGGGCTGTAGCCCCAGGTAGGTGGAAGGGATAGAGCTGACTGAGGTGTGTCAAAAGGAAGAGGATCGAGAATGTCGTCAAGAGCATCTCTGTCTTTCCATCCCTCAGCTTTGTGTTTCTGTTCTGACTTCTCATGCAATTTCCCCTTGTGGTAGCAATGATGGGAACCAACAGTTTCAGCTCACATCATCCTTATAGATAACGATCCTACGAAGGAGAGGAGCTCGCCCCCCTCCCATTTGTTCCTGAAAGGCCTGGGGCATTGCCCACTCCTGTGGCTGCCAAGTGGAAGCATTAGCCTCTTCAGAGAGCACGGGAATGGGTTTCCCCAGAAGAAAGACAATCTTTGCCACCAAAGGAATTGGAGAAAGAAATGTGCAAAAACTGTGCCGCTCAATATAAGTTTGTTAATCAGGAAAATCTCTAATACCAAGAGATTCTTGCATTTGCAGGAGGGAGGAATCAAAGCAGAGGTATGACAGGTGACTGACGAGTTGCCTACAATAGTCTAGAGAAACCAGTAGTACTAGTATGAGGCCAGGGAGAATAATGAAGTGATGAAAGTTTACCACCCTTTATCACTCTACCTGATATAGGGATGAAATCCACATGGGAAAAACCTCCATCAATTATTAGGCACTAATAGATCTCAGGGTTCCACCAAAGATACTAACTGGAACTGAAAATGTATTACTGTCCTACGAAAGGAGGGGATGACGTCAGATTTACACCACCAGGTGAGAAAGCATTCACATCCCTGCCTAAAATCCTCCACAGCATGGCCTCACTCCTGCAAACACGTAGCTTTATAAAGTCAACTTTTCTAAAGTTGCCTTCTCCTAATCTCATATTCGTGACCTAGAGAGATTTTTCTGAATGGAAGAATTCGATCATTCTTAAATGTCGTAAGCTTGAAATTACTTGCTTTAGTGGAAACAACATTTCTGGTGATCAGTCAGCCCTGAAATTAAACAAACAACTTAAAATGATGGTTAGAAATGGGGGCCAGGAAGCTAGTAAAGGGATTGTCTTAGATCTCAGAGGAAATATTAATTGGAATTCATGGTAGGATCCAGATAAGTGAATACTAAAGTGTGACCCACAGATACCTCTTTCAAGAGGGTAAGAAAAATGACTGTGACTCTTCTGATGGGAGCATCGCACAGAGAGAGGAAGCATGGTGCAGCGGGCAGCAGGCAAGGATGCAGCAAAAGGCAAGAACTCTCAGGTTCGTCCCTGGTCTGCATCCTAAATCCTTCCAAATCTTCCAAGGCATCTCTGCCAATTAAAACAGTTTTTCTCTAATGACATTTGATGCATGTGATCTCAAATACCAGGCCAAGAGTAAGGAAATATTCCTCAAGCCAACTGCTTATAAAAATATAACATAGGAAATACTATTTCCTATGATAAAATACTAATGATAAAATGATAAATGATAAAATAAGTAAATACTAATTTAAAAATATTAGTGTGCTTATTAAGTGTAATATAGGAAAAATTGGGTGAAATCGTATTTCCAGTGACCTCAGGAAAGCATTATTCAAGGAAACTTTTTCCCTTTTAAAGCTTGAATTCCTGTATAAAGAACACAATTGTCTTCCTCTTTTTTGTGTTTTTCGAAAGAAACTGTTTTACTTTTCCTGGGTCCTAAAGCAAGATGACAATTTAGGTATGAAATCATAAACTACCTTCTGTCTAAATCTAAGAGTAAAATGGGGGTGGGGAAAAGCACAGCAAAACACAAACTAAGGAAGTATTGACCAAAGACCAACATTTAACTTGACTAAATCCTGGGGAGCCCCATGCAACCCAGTCTCCGCATGGAGTCACATGCAAAGGAAACATAAATCAGATCTTAAGAGCATTTTTTGAAAATGTAGTTCTTTAAAAGGGGGCACCAAGTCAGGGGTTTTTACACATCTCAGCACCCAATTAGCTTCCCAGAAATCCCTTCAGGCATTGATTCCTCTCCCCCGTCTCATGCATGTGGGTCCCACACCACATGCTCCCCTCTCCTGTCCCTTCTTCCTTCACATCCAAGTGACATGTCATCCTGGCAGAACCCATGCTCGTTCCTGGGCCTGCGTGTTTTACCGCAATTAAACAACTTTTAATGTAATTAAAAATAAAATGACATGGTTGGAAAGACCGGAAGAATATGATGGTATAAAGAACATGCATTGGCCGAGCAGAAAGTGGAAGTAGATTGGCAAAGACTGAGGCTTATGTGAAAGTGCAGGGGCACAGCAGCCAAGGCACAGGCCCCAGGGGGGGCAGAGGAAGGGTGGCAGCCCTGTGCCGCCTCCCCGCACACCTGCCCAGCCATGGAGAAGTCTCTGCTCTTCTAGGGGGCTGATATGGCCGCACACTGGGTCACATGCTGGCCCTGCTGACCCCAGAACCACAGCAGAAAATCAGCACAGCCCCTACCTGTGAACCATGGCCCTGCCTAGAGAGCCACGCAGCACGTGACTGTGACACAGTCACAGACAAGGGCCCACGTGCCGCAGCTCCTCAATTCTCTTGGGATTGAACTCTAACCAGTCATGTGACCAGAGAGCAGTCCTTCCACATGGCCAATTCCCAAAGAAGAAGACTCGAATAAAAATATAAAAGAAAACCACTCTGAACAATAAGCTATGCCAGACCCCATGTCACCTCCACGGTTAACTGAGGGCCGCTTACCCGAGGGCAGGTGTATGCAGGGCCTCGCTCTAAGGCCACTGCAAGTCTGGGCTGTGAGTCAATCTAATAGATGAGACTTTGTCATAATGAGACCCCGCTGTACAGCTGAAAACTGTCAGCGTATTCTTTTTGTTCCTAATATCACTAGCCTATTGCAGAGATGTTGAATAAGACTGTTGCATATCCCATTTCTAAGTCCACACTTCCTGTTTTTCATGTCTTCTTACTGCCCTCGCTATCACTCAGCCCATCCTCCACAGGGCTGCCAAAGAAATCTTTCTAGAATACACACTTCCCAAGATTATTCCCTCCTTAATGCCACCTCAGAGAGGCCTCACGAGACACAGGATCAACTCTAGGCTCTTCAGCCCAGGTCATTTGTGACCTGGTTCTGCCCCTTGCACCTGCCTCGGTGTCCACAATTCTCATCTCAACCCAACACACTCCCTTTGCTCCAGGGTCACCTTTGACCCAAGTTTTCTCAGCCTAGAGCACTCTCCCATCTTTACCAAAGCCCATCCAGCCAGCCTAGTTATCACACATCCATCCGTGCATTTAGCGTAATTGCAGCCTCTACTGCCAAGCTGGGTTAGGTTCCTGCAGCTGCCCCCACACTTGCTAACACCTATCTTGCCCAAGCATTTATCCAAAGACTTGAACAGAAAGTGACAAAAATTATCTTCGTCATCAACAAAAGTTCTGATTATTTTGAACAAACAAGAATCAGTTGAGCAAGTTTGATCCTTTCAAATGATTTCAGTTGAGATGGTTAAAGAAGAGGGGGAAAAAACATTTGTAAAGAAGCGCATGATTATTCTGAGTCCAAAAACCCAGCAGCTGGAGTCAGTCGGCGAGGCCTCCAGGGAGGCGTCCTTGGCGACCCTGCAACTGCCCTGGTCCTGTCCTCCCATGGCTTGATGTTCTGTTCTTCCTACGGATCAATGAGTCTCCCTCGAGTTTTCTAATGAATCCCCCCTATGCTTAAGTTATCTAGAGACTTTTTTTATTGTTTGCAACCAAAAGAGTCTTCATGGACCCCGGGAGTTTCTAATTCAAGTCCGCTTTGACTACTAAGCCTAAGTATGTGAGAGGACTGGGGAAAAGAAGCAAGGAAGAAAGAAGCTCCTATCCCAGGAATGTTCCAGCTTTTGAGAAGTTACCTAATATCATGCAATATCCTTTTGTGAGCCTCTGTGCCCCCATCTGTAAAATGGTAAACGATTTACAGTCTTCCAGTTGTAAATTCTGACAGCCTCTGAAGTTTTGAGAGCCCAGGATGAGCCAATGTACATATGTGTTTAAAGTCCCTGTACTGACGGTTCCACCAATAGCCCGTGACACTGGTAAAGCTTAGTGCCAACACCAAGATCCTGCCAGAAACACAGCAGAGTGCAGTAGTCCAGACGTGCTCCTTTGTTTATTTGTAAACCAGAATGTCTGGGCTCCCTGGAGGTGTGCCTCTGCCTCTGGACCCATGAAATAAGACACAAATCTAACTGCAAAGACCTCGAAGAATAACATAGAACTTTAGTGAAGGCTTTTGAAGGAACTCAGAAGACTGCTGCTCCCATAAAACACACAGCAGAATTTCTTTAAAATCTTTCTTGAACATATTCCTCTTCCTTCAAATTTGATAATACAGGGCGGCTACTGCACCTCTTTCTGTCCACAGAGCGCCCTCATTACAAAGTGCACCCCCAGTGTCCCCCCTCCTGTGGGATGTCCCCCATCACCCATACACTCCAGTGGCCCCTCCAAATCCTGACTTGTTGTCCTGATGTCCTTGCAAAATGATGCTTCCTAAAACTTTGGCAGATAGATTGCAACTTCATTCAATAAACACCCATGTGACTGGGAGGAAGGTGTCCCTAAGGGAAAATTCAAGCTGCATTTCATACTCCAATGCCAGTTCCATCCCCTATTTCAGTTCTAAAGTTTAATGATAGGGCTTCCCTAGTGGTTAAGAATCCGCCTGCCAATGCAGGGGACGCAGGTTCGAGCCCTGGTCCGGGAAGATCCCACATGCCGCGGAGCAACTAAGCCCGTGCGCCACAACTACTGAGCCTGCGCTCTAGAGCCTGCAAGCCACAAGTACTGAAGCCCGTGCGCCTAGAGCCCATGCTCCTCAACAAGAGAAGCCACCGCAATGAGAAGTCCACGCACCACAAAGAGGAGTAGCCCCCGCTCGCCACAACTAGAGAAAGCCCGCGCACAGCAACGAAGGCCCAATGCAGCCAAAAATAAATAAAGTAAGTAATTTTTTAAAAAAATAAAGTTTAATGATAAAAAAATTAATTCATTGAAAAACCCTAGTCCAGCTGGCAGTTAAAAGCGGCCTCATTTAACCCAGGCTGCATGTGACGCCCCACTGGGCCACCGGTATCAAAGCCTCAGCACAAGGGGGCGGCTGCCTCACGCAGAGGCCACCCAAGGCCCAGGAGTGGGGAGGCCGCCGCCACTCCCCGAGGCACTGGTGCTGTCTGGGGGGCCTTCTGTGTCCGCTGTGGGGTAGACACTGCTGATCGCTCTGGACAGAGATCTGAGGACACTGCCGACAGGGTGACCTCAGCCTCCTGGCTCGCGTCCGACTGACGGGGCTTCAGCGCCCATGGAGGAATCGCTGGAAACTGGGCTCGTGTGGCAGCAAAGCAGCTTCTTCAGGAGGATTCAAGTTATTCAGAGAGGTGAACTGAGTTATTTCCAACCAAAAGTGACAGACTTTGTGTAAAGTGACCTACAGCTCTCTGTTTGGGGGGGGATACTAACAAGCTACCGTCATCTCACGCCTCTTAACCAGCACCTCCCTCCCATGCTCTCTCCTCTCTTCTCCATCCTCCACACTTGAAGACAAAATTTAAAAAGGATCACATCACCGCTCTGCTTTAACCCTTAAGCAACTTCTCACGTACTTGTAGGACGAAGACCGGAACCCCTCAGGTGACCCCACAGGCCCTGCATGGTCAGCCCTGCCCCCGCCCAGTCTCACTCATGCTCCCCTGTTCCCTGTGGCAGCCTCTCCGGACTTGTTTCTGTTCCTTCAGGGCCCTGGCTTCCTCTCACCAGGGCCTTTGCACGTTCTATTCCCTCTGCTGAGAACCTGTCCTCCGCCCTTTAACTGGTTAGTATATATTCTCCCACCAATATCAACTTAAACCTCACTTCCTTTGGGGAAGCTTCTTGCTTTATGTTTCCAAACCAATATTTATCACAAACGCAGTGTTCCTTTTGTTTTTATAGTTCTTTGATTAAAATATAAGTTTTATTTTGATTAAAGTATAAGTTCATGAAAGTGGAGGCTGGGACTTTGTTTTATGCTTACTTTTGTTTTTCCGCTAACTAGCATTAAGACTTGAAGGAAGGAAGGAAGGAAAGGAGGAAGGGAGGAAGGGGGGGAGGGAGGAACTCACGTGGGCAGGTCCAGGGGGCGACCTCCAGGCCTCGGGCTGAGGTCACTTGGTGTATGCTGCTGCCATTCCCTGAAACAGACAGACAGAAGGTCATCATCTCAGGAAGATGATGAGTTCAGCTGGGGACTTGGTGGGAGAACCCAGTGGTCATTTCTCTGTCAGTCTGAAGCTCAGGGGAATGAGTAAGTGCTAAAATGTAAAGGTCTGTCTTTGCCTTGTGAGTGGATGGGGTCACACGAGGAAGAACGCACATGAAAAGGAGAGCACTGGGCCAGAGGGAGCTTGCCCAGAACACATCTTTAAGTACTAGGCAGAGTGTGAGCAAGCCGTAAATGAGACAGAGAGAGACCATTCAGAAGATTACAAAAATCCAGAGAGTAGAGGGTCAAAGACGCAAGGACCGTTTCCAGGAGGGAGGGACCGAAGCTGTCCAGTGTGGCTGAGAGGCCCAGCACAGTGTGGACTCAGAGTATGCACTGGAATAACTTTGGCGGGGGCAGTGCCGGGAGCGTGATGGCGGAAGGACCCAGATTGTAGGAATTGTGGAGAAAGGAAGAGAAGGCTGGAACTGTAGGCAGTTCTTTAGAAGCTTGGCTCAGAAGAGGGAAATTAAAGTGACAAAAAGAAAGCGGCAGAAGAGGATAAAGATTTGGCCATTTTTATAGGCTGATGTAGAGGTCAGAATTTTGGTCAATATCCTAGTGAAAAATGGCAAGACCTTTGCTTTTCTACACCCACAATGGAGAGTAAAGAAAAATGAGTTGGATTTTCTTTGTATTGAGGAAAATTGGCGATATGGCCGCAGGTTACTCAGATTCTTTGAATAATGGTTAATCCCTGTTGTCTTTACCAGCAACACACAGGCACAAGATCTCCCTTCTCCAGGAAGTTTTCTTTAATCACCCGAATCCACCCCCTGACTTGTCTCCCTCTGATCATGTCACTATTGTTCTCAATCCCTCAGTCGTACTCATTGTCCGAGGGTGAAGTTCTGACTCCATAGTTCTGACCTTAACAAAAACAGCCATAACAAGATAAGGAACACACATTTCCAGCATTCACTCGGCCTTTTGAGATAGTCAAAATCTCATCAATCTGGGCTGCCCTGGTGGCGCAGTGGTTGAGAGTCCGCCTGCCGATGCAGGGGACACGGGTTCGTGCCTCGGTCCGGGAAGATCCCACATGCCGCGGAGCGGCTGGGCCCATGAGCCATGGCCGCTGAGCCTGTGCGTCCGGAGCCTGTGCTCCGCAACGGGAGAGGCCATAGCAGTGAGAGGCCCACGTGCTGGGGGAAAAAAAAAAAAACACAGAAAACCTCATCAATCGAATTTCTAAATAACATGTAGTCATGTGACTTAAATTAGTATTGAGCCAGTATATTGTAGTGGTTGAGAGCATGAATTCTGAGGTCAAACCAGCTGCCTTGTTTCAAATTCTAGCTTCCGAATTACCAGCTGGGTGACTTTGGGCAGGTTTTATAACCCCATTGTTCTCAGTGGTAAAATGAGGGTAACAGCAGTACCTTAATTCATGGAGTCCTTGTAAGGATTAAATGAGTGAATTTATATCAAGCACTTAAACAAATGCCAAGTGTACATGTCACATTATTACTGTACAGCTGCCATTTCAAATGCAGCAACACATTCTAATGGCACCAAAATCACTTTAAAAACACCAGCTTTATTAGATCTGCTGACTGCAGACGATTTCCTGACGTGGACTGAAACATTTAACCATCAGAAATGAAGGATGCCTGTCCCAGGACTGACCTATGCAGTTCCATTGCAGAAGTCTGGTACTCAGGGAAGGATGGAAACCTTTGCCAAAATTTTTGTGGACCATGGTGATGATTATCATCCCTCAAATACCACATTCATGAGGCAGTTATTTTGGGCCCGTGTTGCTTTTAGAATCCCTCATTGACCAGGCAATACTGGATCCACAAATGTCAGCAAGTCCGTAACCGCTCAAGGAAGCGCCCACAGTTCAGGAGTCTCCTGACTCAGGAGGCATACGACCATCAGGGGAAGAGGAAAAGGTCGGTACCAGCAATCAGACAGCGGTGGAAGAGGCTGCTCTTGACCTCAGAGCAACAGGGCATATAATATCATTCTAATGAACCAACGCAAGTCTATCAGGCAAAGGGTGAGCTGAAGAGCAAGGACACGCGGTAAGTCTGAATCATCTGCCCACTGTCCTCACTATTCAGATTCGCTAAACACATGTCAAGGCTTCAATTCCTCTTATATAATGAAAGCTTAGCCAAGAGTGCAATATTGGTTAATGGAAAGAAGAGGAAAGTAATGTTTATTGAGCACCTACTATGTGTCTTTAATGTGCATTATCTCAACTTTGTGAAATAGGCTGAATTAGCCCCCTTTGACTAGTTGAGGAAACAGAGGCTTCAGAGAGGTTAAATAACCTGACCACGATCACAGAGGAGTAAGTGATGAAGCCCGTCCCTGAACAAGGTCTGTACTCCCAAGTCTTGTGCTCTCTTCCTGCTCTGCCTCGGACACCTCAGCCCCAGATGCCCATTCCACCACACCATGAGCTTCCTGTAAGCAGGAGCTGTGCCCTTTGCACCAGTATATCAGAATATATGTATACATATATATGTATATATATTAAATATATTAGATATAAATATATATATTTATTAGTAGAGCCCTTAATAAACTTTTATTGAAAAAATGAAATTGGACATCTGGCAAAATCATAATAAATAATCTGGGTTCTTGAAGGCAATCAGCCAGAATAAGGGCTCTAGGGTCCTCTTCTATCAACTTGGGAAGCTGCCGCAAATAACGACTCAACTCTGCAATGCCTCTTGGCCACCAGGAGCAGCTGGGGCAGGCTGGTTAGAAGAGGGGACAGTTATACTGGAGGTCCCAGGAATATGCAAGGGAAGGATGGCCCATTTAAAATCCTATTATACATCATGCATTATCTTAGATTTGACCCTGATGTTAGTGGATAACTCTTGCTATGAAGCCTGGAGTGACGTCTGATCAGGCCTACGTCAGTCAGCTGAGCTCATGGATTCCAACAGCCGGAAATGTCCAGGTTTCTCCCTGCAGGGATTTCAGCAGGTTGGGCTGATCCCTGGCTGGCCGGGGCTTGGGGTTTTCCTGAGAGGCCGGCTGGGGTAGGTTCACATTGAAAATGGTCTGAAATGAGGAGACAAATAGACTGAGGGGATGAGGGCAAACTGAAGTGAGGAACAGAGAAATCGTTTGCCATGATCCAAGGGCAGATGATGAACAAAAGTCAAAGCTGAGAGTCGGAGCCAGATCACACCCAGAGCCATAGGAAGCTAGAAGGGACCAGTGAAGAGGGCTTGAGTCTATTGCTGTGAACAAGAGCGCCTGGGTCGATGGCCGTGAACTGGCAGCTCACATCCATGGGCTAGGCAGTCAGGTTAGCCTGGCGGCAAAAGGTATAGCAAATGTGGACCACTCTTGCCCCCATCTTAACATAGCCAACCCCCTTGAGAACCTGGAAAGGATTCAAATGTCCTGGTCTTTGCAGGTCCCACCCCACAGCATGGCAGTTAATTATATCTGAGATGTCTCTGAAAGCTTTCTCTTGCTGGGCAATGGGAAGGATGAAGATGAGGACTGTGAGTGTGCTGACCTCCCCCGATCCACCAGGGACTGTGACATCAAGGGCTGTACACCATGACTCTTCCCTTACTTCTGGAATCTGTTGAGATTGACCCAGGGAAGAATGGGCCGAGTGTCTGACCCGGGGCCTTGCACTCAATTCAGTCCACAATCAGAACTGCACGTGCTGGAGTCATCACCATCCGTGGAGAGAATCCCTTGCAGGAATAGCTTTGTTGACAGAATTTATGAATCCATCAATAGCTCTTCAGAAACAATGAGCCTATTTCTTGCCAGCACTCAGGCTTGAATGTATGTGCTGTGCGTGCTGACAAACATCTTTTACCGTTTATAAATACCAGAGCACGTGCTCCCTACTCCAACGGGAATAGATCCGGTTCGCCTGCTGCAGACAAGGCGCAATTTCATCAGATAATTGCTACTGGAAAACGAGCTCATCGTGTGTTTCATACATCTGGCCTTGCAGCACCATGGTACTTCTCAATAGAATGTATACTCATGTTGGTAGCCGGCAGGATTCATTTGGAAAGAAAGCCGTGTTCCAGCTGCACAGAGCTTCAGGAACCATGTTCATTGATTTTTTTTTTTAGTGATGCAGTAAAGTCCATCACTGATACCCATGTAGTTGCTTCTCTATCTTTCTTATAAAAGGGCCTCATGATAGCTTCTTACTGTGCAGTGTTTGTAGAACAGGCATGAAGCATTTTTACATCCTCACAACCATGATCTTGTTGTTCCCTTTTCATACGTTAAGACACTGAGGCTTAGAGAGGTGAAGTGGCTTCTCCAAGCCCATTCAGAAAGAAATAGGCAGATCTGGAGGCAAACAAAAGGTATTCCGGCTCCAGGTCCGATGCCGTCTTCCATCTTCAAAGCCGTTGCATCTCGGTGACATTTTCTGTTTTCCAAAAACCCTTACAATCCGCTTAAAAGTTGACCCAACATTAAATGTGATTCTTCTATCTTAGATTTATATTTCTTAATTTTAAATTAGCTTTGGTGTCTTTTCACACCATAATACTTTATAATTTTTCTACTGACACCTGTAAATGTCTTACAGTCAAACTGTGTTTGATTTCATTAATGTACTGCAATCAGACAGAAAATACCAGGTCCTGCCTGGGGACCACTTGAGATAAATCAAAAGAAGTCTTGCACTAAAATAACATGGAAGACCATTTATGGAGTGCATATTATATGCCAGGCACTGCACCAGATCGTTTATATTGACTAGCCAGTTTAATCCTTACACTATCTCTATGAGAAGGTTGGTGTCAACCCCATGCACAGATGAGAAGACCAAGCCTCAGAGAGGTTGAAGAGCTTGTCTATGATTACAGACCAAGCTAGGATTAGAACTCAAGTTTGTCTGGCACCAAAACCCATGTTCTTATCCAACGTTCCTTTCTCCCAACTAATAAGATGCATTATATTCACATACCACTAAAATTAACGCTTCTTAGTAACAGTGTAACTTTGGTGTAGTTGGCTGAATATTGGCCCCCAAAGATATCCAGGATATCCAGCTTCTCATTCCTGGAACCTGGAACTGTTACCTTACAGGGCAAGGGTACTTCACAGCTGTGATTAAATTGAAGATCTTGACATGGGGAGATTACCCTGAGTTATCTGAGTGCATCCTAAATGGAATCACAAGTGTCCTTATAAGAGGGAGGCAGGGAGAAATGCGACACAGAAAAGAAGGCGATGTGACCGCATTGGCAGAGACTGGAGTGATGCATCCACAAGCTAAGGCAGGCAGGCAGCCATCAGAAGCTGGGAGATGCGCAGAACGGAACCATGCCGGGAACCTCCAGAAGGAACCAGCCCTGCCAACAGTTTTAGCCCCTCAGACCCAGTTCAGACGTGTGGCCTCCAGAAGTGGGGGAATGAACTTCCGTTATTTTAAGCCACCAAGTTTGTGGCAAGTTATCACAACGGCCACAGGAAGCTGTTACTCTTGGGAAAGTTGTTTAAGCGCTACTAAAATATCTACGTTTATTTGGATGTTGGTTAAATTGAGTAACACCTAATAAATGTTTTATCTTCTTCTCTTATCTTCCTGGAAAAAAAAACTGAGTAAAGTTTTCAAAACGGGGATTCTTTATAACAGGAGAAGAGAGCTCAGAACAGAGACTGAACAGCTCGAAGGACACAAACGTTCCTTATTCAAGGACAGTCGTAGTTGGGTCCACCCTCAGGGAGTGTGAAACAAGGACAAATGAATTTTAAACTGCTGTTGACAACATTTAGGTTAAATGTCAGCTGTAAGGTGTGTTCTCTGAGCCTCTAGAGATTTTTAAATCTGGAGAAAACAGTTATGTGTCTCAGGTAATTTGAAGGTCTAAGCAGAAATCATTTCAATTACTTCTTGAGGTTCCCTGCTTTCCTGCGACTCTTTAACTCATGATTTGTAGAAATTCTTACCTGAACCAGGTGTATAGAGATGCCAGGTAACTGGAAAGTCATGGCTCTGCAATACCTTCTAAGACTGGATCGTTGATAGAATTGAGAAATTACTGTTAACTTTTAGTTTTACTAATGGCTTTGCAATTGTGTTTAGAAAAAGTTTATTCTTTTAAAGATACTGAAATACTTATGGATTCAATGATATGACTGACAGTTGCTTCAAAATAACGTGGGGAGGAGAGGAAGTGAGTCGAGGAAGAGATAAAATAAGTTTCTTATGAAATGATAACTGTGGATCCTGAAGAGTAGGCACACGTAGGTCACAGGGTAGGAACAAGGAGTTTGAAAGAATTAAAAGACAAAACTCTGCGAAGTGGCCTGTTCCCACTGGAACGAATGCACCCCGGCGCCTGGGACTGATCAACTCATGTAGAGGCAGTGCCCATTAGGTCAGGTTGCCTGGCTTCCTCTGCCCTCTGCGCCCACTCCACTGCCAGCATCCCTGGGCAGCGGGTGTTCAGCCACTGACTCTGCCCCCCTCACAAGAAGGACCCCGCCATCTCACCACGTGGGAATGACCAAGAGGTGACCTGCGTGCAGCACGGGAAAGCTGAGAGGCATAGACACAGAAGGCACTGCAGCTCTATTGCTACAGAGGTCTAATGGTGTGGCATGAGTTTTGACTGAAGAGCATGACAGGGACTGAGGTGAGGCCCTGGGGGAAGGAGTTCCAGCTGGCCAAGCCCAGAGGGGAGCCACCAGCTCCACTCACTCCGCAGGCGCTCAGGCGGTCTGGCGAGCTACCTCCACGAATTAACACGCAGTACCGGTGGAAACACAAGTCCCGTACAGCTGCGACCTTGCAAGAGCTCAGAGTATACAAGCATCCAGGTTTGGAAGCTCTTCTTAAGGACCCACAAGCTGAGAGACATTCCTGGATTCTCGTAGAACCACAGGTTTCCCACTGCTTCTACCACTCGGGGGCAGGGAAGGGCCCTCAGAGCCTGTTCCAGCTCTAGAAAACTCTGCCCTGTCAACAAATGTGTCTGCTTTGTGAGTCAGGAGAGGGACGGTACATAAGTCAGCATTTCCCCTTTCCACTCACTTCCTGGAAAAATCAACGTCGGACGGAGTTTATTGCTTTTTCTCTCTTCAGATGAACGTGGCCCTGACGCATCCTTAAATCCACTCCTGAACCCAGGAGAGCAGGAGGCAGTGCCGTGTTCAAGGCAAAGGCTCTAGAGTCCGGCTCCTGGGGCTCTAAGCCCAACTCTTACTCCCTGTGTGAACTTAAGCCATTTTCCTGTGACCTTGTGTCCTCATTTTTTTCTTTTAATTTATTTATTTTTGGCTGCGTTGGGTCTTCGTTGCTGCGCGCGGGCTTTCTCTAGTTGCAGCGAGCAGGGGCTACTCTTCGTTGCGGTGCACAGACTTCTCATTGCGGTGGCCTCTCTCGTTGCGGAGCACAGGCTCTAGGCGCGCGGGCTTCAGTAGTTATGGCATGCGGGCTCAGTAGTTGTGGCTCACGGGCTCTAGAGCGCAGGCTCAGTAGTTGTGGCGCACACGGCAGGCTTAGTTGCTCCACGGCATGTGGGATCTTCCCGGACCAGGGCTCGAACCCGTGTCCCCTGCATTGGCAGGCAGATTCTTAACCACTGCGCTACCAGGGAAGTCCTGTGTCCTCATTTTTAAATGGAGACAGTAATAAAGCCTTGCGGCTAGGGATGTTGTAAGGAATAAATGAGATTATATAGGTAAAGCCCTTACATAGTAGCTTATTATTATTATTGCTGTTGCTGTTATTACCACTACTATTGTTATTACTATTGCTATTACTATTACTATATAAGCAGTCTTCAATTACTTTATGACTATTTGGGAAATCTGAAATAAAACTGGGTTCCAAGTCTACTGCCATGCTTCAAAACTGTATTTATGCCAACATCAAAGGCACTTGGGGAAAAAGAAACATTGTTTTCAATGGGCAGGGGATGATACACATGCACGTAATAAGCCTCCAGATTGAAAAATAACTACAAACCCTGTTCAGTGGTATCCAACTCAGAAGTCAAGAAAACATTAGAAGGAGTGATGAGTCAGAAGGTTACCTTCATCAGATAACCTACAGAGAATGTCCTTCTTTCAACAAAACCCATCTGCAAACATAAAAAGTGGGATCGTAAATCCACGTGGCTCTTCCATTCAGAAGATCTCACGGAAAGAAGCCAGTCTGACAGCATGAGTTAGAGTCGCCATACAACTCCAAAATTAAGATTTTAGCTAAATTCTCTCCACCTGGGATAGAATTCCTGTCACTGCTCTGGATATGAGTATGTGTGTCTTTCGTTATGAGGGGTAGAAACATAAGAGGCGGACATGACTGCCTCTCAGGCTATTTTTAAATGTTGGCTCATTTCACAGCTGCTGGCATAGCTTCGTTCAGTGATTTAAGTCTCGCTCCTCTGGCCATAGTGAATCACATCTGTGTTTGTACAGCATTTCTCCTTTCTTCCATTCACTGAATGTATCTCTGCCTGTGAGCGTGTACGTTTACTCTGCTCTGCGTAATTTTCAGGTGATGAGGTTTGATCTGAGCAGTAAAAATTAGAAAATATATACTGGAAACATATCTGTAAGGGCACATGTTTCATGCACCTATGCCAACTTGAGTATGTCCTAAACATGTACACGCATAATCGGGTTACACTGGACGGTGTGGTTTAATCATGAACGTGATCCTCCCACTCGCCAACCACTACCAAGTCTACTGAACAAAAGAACTAGCCCACCGTTGATGTATATCCAAAATTCAGGAACACACAGAAAGGGCTCTTAATGTGCGCCAAAAAGAGCTTTTCCCTCCCAAGCCAATTGTGAATATACTGAAATGGACTGACTTGACATAAAAACGTACGACCAAGACATTCTCCATACTGAAGTAGGCAGTTTATTAGGCGCCTAATGTCCATGTTTAGAACGTGAACATGGGTGGACATGCATTGTCTCATTTTGTGGATCTTACATGCTTGTAATCTTCAGTCAGCTGGGCCTTTGATTCTACTTGTCAGTAATTGACAGTTAGCTCAATGTGAGTAAATGATAAACACAGAACGATACGTAAGCCGTAGCAAGAGATCCCACCCAATACCATCTACCTTTTGTTTTTCAAAAATCCTATCACAACTCTCTCTTATAAAGAATAAATTTCAGAGCAAGGCATTTAATGCGCCTCTCTGAAAAAAATAAAGACGTTTCTATCATTTCAGAGCAGTGAAATGTCCAACTATGGCTGAAAAGCACACCCTGAGAATTAAATGATTTTAACAAACCCACTGAGGTTTATAAAGCTGTGTTAACCTAACGTCGGTAAAAGGGACACGAGGCACAGGCACGAACGTCCCTGCTCATTTCGCCGTGCAATTCTCCAAGGAGGCCGTGTTATAAACATCCTCGTTCTCGTCAATGCTCGAGGCGTCTGTGGCTTCGGGGTCACTCACCACGATGCCCACAGAAGAGAGACTGGTGAGGAAGGCATGCATCCGCTGCGCATAAATGTCCCTAATGTTAAAGTAAGGGAGCTCGTGACACTTCTCTGGTGGGTCCTCACTACACTGGTCCACTTCAATGTCCTTTTGCTTCTGGTAGTACTTGGAAAACTTGTTGAAGATAATGGTGATGGGAAGGGCCACCACCAAGATGCCACAGATGATGCACGTGCTGGCGATAAGCTTCCCAGCCAAGGTGACTGGGTGGGTGTCTCCGTAGCCCACGGTCGTCATGCTGATGGTGGCCCACCACCAGCAGACAGGGATGCTGGTGAGGCTGGACGTGTGGTCATCTTTCTCCACAGAGTAGATAAGCACGGAAAAGATGGAAATGCCCACCGATAGGAAGAGAAGCAGCAGCCCAACTTCGTGGTAGCTGTGCCTCAGTGTGGCACCGAGAGACCGGAGTCCTACCGAGTGCCGGGCCAGCTTGAGGATGCGGAAAATCCTCATGAGCCTGAGGATCTGGACCACCTTGCCCATGTTTTCAATGTCCTCACTCTCTTCCTTCTTGGTGTCTACAGCCAACGTGGCATAAAAGGGAATAATGGAGATGAAGTCGATTATGTTCAGGGGGTTTTTCCAGAATTTCTTTTGACAGGGAGCAGCAACCAGCCGGACGGCCAGCTCGACGGTGAACCACGCGATGCACGCGATCTCGACGCCTTCCAGCACGGGGTCGTCCACCTCCCCGTCCTCGTTCTGGAACTCCGACATGCTGTGGATGCACATGGCCACGATGGAGGCCAGCACCACGCTCAGGGAGGAGATGGCGATGAGCTTGGCCGACAGGCAGTAGGCTGGGTTTTCCGTGCGAATCCAGATCTTCTTCCGGAGCTGACCGAATCGCAGCTTGTCAAACTTCTCCAGCTCCTTCTCGAACAGAGACGACTCTTCGAACGAGGAGTCAGTACTCACATCGTTGCTTTTCTGGTCCCAGTCCTTCTCGTGGTTTTCCTCCTTGAGCTCGTGGTAGCGATTACTGCAGCAGGAATCGAGGAAGAGCTCGTTGATGCCCCAGTACTCGATCTCCTGGCAGAACGAGAACACGCACAGCTCCTCCATGACGTGCAGCTTCCCCGTGTAATAAAAGTTCAAAACGTATCTGAACAGGGAGGGGTTCCGATCAAAATAGTACTCTTTATCGGCCACACTGTAGTCATCACACAGTTCCAGGATGGCCTCTTCCGAGTGGCAGCTGAGCAGCTTCCCGAGTCTGGTGTGAGGAAAGCGCAGGAGGGTGCTCTGGTCGATGGACTGTTTAAAGCCCCCCACGTTCAAGTTGACAAGTTCCTTGTCTTGTCCAGGGCGATGGAAAATCTCACCAAACACCATGGTGGATACAGGCGGCGGAGAGCTGGCTGGGAAGGGAGATGGAGTTCACGCTGGACCTGGAAGGAACATAAGACGGCATTTAGCCCTGTCCCATGCAGCCAGCCGTGCCAAGCTTATTTTTAAACTGCCCTTTCCAGGATGATGGGCTACATTAAAAGCAAAACAGGAAACAGGAAAAAAAAAAAGAATACGCTATCCCCTTTTTGATTAGAAGAGAATCGACACAAAACAGGTTTTTGGTTTTCGTTTTTTAAAAAAATGGGTTTATATATCCATTTTTTGGAAAAAGACTGCCATATAAATTTTATGAACCCCAATTCCTATTTCTCTATTTTTTAGTCATCCAACATTACCTCCCACTCCCCCAAAAGCAATGCATTTGGGATCACTTACACAATACAAGCATCTCCAGTTTTAACCACGAGGCTTCTTCATTTGGAAATGCTCAATTCAGACGTGACAGGCTACTTGCTGCCCGGCTTGTAGCTCATCTCTCCTGGCCCCTAGGGCTTGGTCGTGCACCCTCAGGAACAGCTCTGTCCTCTGCTCTGCACCTCGTCCACAACCCACACATCCCTGGGGGCTCAGCTCAGCTCTTACAAAAGATGTAGGTTTCCTCTTACGCCCCAGGGTTTCACTCTGTTTAGAAAAAGCCCTATTCCCCACGTTTCAATGTGGACAATCAAAAGGATATAATTATCTCCCTGTCCCTAAGTATCTTAAAAGATATAGTTACACTTCATGGGATGGGATTTCAGGTACATCCACAAGGGAAGAAACTGACTTAGGGAACCTTTTCAAGTTAACTGCACTATCAGTTTCCTGACACGAACAGGCTCCTCTGCCACCTCCTCCCTCCCTTCACAGTTTCCCACATGCTCCCAATCTATGACACCCAAGTCTATACCGGCCCAGCACGCACAGGCTATTTTATTCTTGACGCTAACCAAGATGTACCAGAACCATTTCTCAGAGAGAAAAATAATAGATTTTGACCATCATCCAATAGAATGACGCTTCCTCAGAGCCAATGATGCAAATAAAAGAAAGGTAGGAAACTGTCATATACTAAGTTCCAACAGAGTACTAGTAGATGTTTTGTTTTTATTACGTCTTTTAATCCTTCCAGTACTATAAGGTAGGTGTATAGGAAAACAGATACTCAGAGAAGTTGAGTAGAGCCATGATTTAAACCCAAGTTGGATTAACCCCCAAGCCCATGCTATTTCCACTACACACATCCCCCCCCATCCCTTCCTATTTTTTTCCTTATTATAATCTAATAACCCAATGTGGGAAGTGTTATAACAGAAATGAGTCAAGCATCTTTGGCTTTATTGAGAGAAGAACAATGACCTCTGTCTGGAGAAGCTTCATGGCAGAGGTTCTATTCAGGTCAAATGTTAAAGGTTTAAGCAGAGCTGAGCAAAGAGGGAAAAGGACATTCCCAACCGAGGGTATCAAAAGGTGGGCACAAGCCAGACTGTAAAAAGACTTGTGTATCAACCTAAAGAGTCTGGAGTTGATCCTGTAGGTAAGACCACTAAATCATCTTAATCAATAAGTAGGCGTGGCTATATTTGTGGCTGTAACTTGGAAAGAACCCACTGACAGCAGGAGGGAAGACTGCTGGTGGGAATGGCTGGAGTCAAGGAGGTAGGGCTTCAATAGAATAGGTGAGAGGACCCAAACTCATACAGCAGTGGTGTATATAAAGTGACAAATTCAAAAGTTTATGAAGTGGAATTGACAGGACTTGGTGGTTGACTGGAAGGAAAAGATAAGGAAGCGGAAAGTCAAAAGGAGGATGTGTTTTCTACTCTGCATTAGTGGGTGACATCATTAGAGGAAACACAAAGGTCAAGTAGGAATTTCTTGCCCTTATGTTTATGGAAAGCCCAATCTGTCGGCGAGACGAGAGATTCCTCCTCTGAAAAGGACACCCCAGAGGACACAGCCTGAAAACACAGCCCTCTGCCATCCACCCTAGGAGGAAGCCTAGTGTCATAAGGAATACATGGCCGTTTGCTCTGGACTCACCAGCACTGAATGTGTTCCCATGAACCCAGAGACCTCAGCCTGGCATGGCAAGAAGCTTCATAGATTCGCTGACCTCTTTAAAAGACTTGATTTTTTTCTGCCTCTGCTTTCTATTTTTAGTTAGAGATCTTCTCTGAAGGGCTTAAATCAGAGCTTACGGCTTGGTCCAAATATTTATGGAACCTCTGAAAGCAGGCTTATGCTCGTGGCAAGTAGGGTAGTAAAATGTTCCAAGGAACTAGTTTTAGCTAAGCTAGTGTTAAGGCTTGAATGGACATTATCTCCTGGTGGATTATTTTTTATCTCCTTGGCTCTCCTGGAAACCCACCACGGTAGAAAGCCACTGTCTGCCTTCATGATACTACCTGCTCAAGTCAGTCTCAATCAGAGACTGTGCCGTCCACTTCCTAACCGTTTCACAGTCACTTCTCCAAAGAACAATGTTATCAACCATAATATCCGTCTTCTTGCTCTGTCCTCCTTGCTTTGTATTGACTCCATGCCAGTAAAAGAGAGCCCGTTCTGAGGTCCACTCATTCCTCAAAGTCTACTCACAGAAGCAACACACATCATAAAACCAGGGATCTCTTGTTGTGGGTCTTTCAGAAGAAAGAAAAAGGAAAGCATCTCTGGATCAGATCAAATGCTTCAGCTCAGAGGGCAAGATGAGATTCTCTGCGTCACGGCGGCCAGAGTACAGTGTTGATTTCTTTGGCTGTGTCTGGCCCATAGCAGCCTATGGAGGGCAGGCAAAAAGAAGACGCCCACCTTTACAGACTGTAGCAAGGTTCCCTTACATACAGCTAGTCCCTGGCCAATTACAAACAGTCCTTACATCCTTTGCTCCTCACTATTACTTTGGGATTTTGCAGATGAGGAAGCAGGATCAGAAGAGATGAATGGGCATCACGCAGCTATTAAGGGTTAGAGCAGAACCCAAGCCAGGACTCCTTAGGCAACCCCTCTGCTCTACAGCGTGCTGGCTCACACATCCAAAGTGGCATAAGAAAAGCAGATACTGAACATCACTATTCACAAGATTCCTATATTCAGGCCAGCATTTATTTAACAGCCATCATTTACTCCCATTCAGAAAATAGTTGCTGCACTAAAGGTATATCTATATATATTTAATATATATTTATATATAGTATATATTTTATATATGAAGTTATATGTAAATGTACATATAAAGAGATGTATATTATATACACATACACCCACACTTAGTGTGAACCATATATATATATATATATATATATATATATATATATATTTAACTGTGCACACACTAAATAAAAACATGGGTCAATTCCTCTATAAGTGAGACAAACTTCTCTAATTGTGACTAAAAATATAGAAAAAATAACCCAAAAATTTTTGATTACATAAAAGTAAAATTTTTGGTATGGAAAAACATGCCATAAGCAATGTTAAAAAAGAGAATACGGAAAAAAAAAAAAAAGAGAATACGGGAAAAAATATTTGCCACTTACATCACAGACAAGTGGTTAATATACCTAGCATGTAAAAAGCTGTAGACAGAGAAGAAAAAAGAGAACAACAATATAGAAAAATGGACCAGGTATGAACAGACAGTTCACAGAAAAAAATGCAATTGGGTCTTAAAACAGGAAAAAAAAAATGTTCTACGTTGCTCATAGTAAGATAAATGCACATTAAACTTACGGTGCAGCATCATATCCAATACCAAAATGGAAAAAAAAATCCAAAAATTGGACTACATACTCTATTATCAAGTATATGGGGAAGCAAACACTTTCACAGACTGGGAATACAAATGAAAGGGAATCTTATGAAGGGGAATTTGGACATATCTAGCAAAACTGCCCACAAAATAGGAGAAAATATTTGCAAATCATATATCTGATAGGGGTCTAGTATCCAGAATAGGATTTTAAAAAAAAAACCTCTTACAACTCAACAGTAAAAAGACAAATGGGCAAAGGATTTTCTAGACATTTCTCCAAAGATATATAAATGACCAAAAAGTAGATGAAAAGATGGGCTTCCCTGGTGGCGCAGTGGTTGAGAGTCCGCCTGCCGATGCAGGGGACGTGGGTTCGTGCCCCGGTCCGCGAAGATCCCGCATGCCGCGGAGCGGCTGGGCCCGGGAGCCGTGGGCCGTGGCTGCTGGGTCTGCATGTCCGGAGCCTGTGCTCCGCAGCGGGTGAGGCCGCAACAGTGAGAGGCCCGCGTACCGCAAAAAAAAAAAGTACATGAAAAGGTGCTCAATATCATTAGTCATTAGGAAAATACAAGTCAAAATCACAATGAAGTACCACTTCACACTACTAGGATGGTTATAATCAAAAAGTAATAATAATACAATATTGTATTGTGTTATAATACAATAACTGTTCGTGAGGATGTGGAGAAATTGGAAGCCTCAAGCATTCTGGGTAGCCGTTTTGGAAAACAGTGAAAGAATGATCGAATTAAAATCTCACCATTTTGCAACTCATAATGAAATAACAGATCTGGGCAATGATCATAAATGGCTGCTAAAACCCAGATAAAAAGATGATGGGGAGCTTCCTAACTGGTAGATCAGAGGACCAATACCTGAACCCGCTGATCAAGCCTGGTGTAACAGTAAGAGACAACAAGATAGGATGTGCCTCCTGATGGAAATATATACACAATTCTGAACTATACCAGCCCCCAAAACGTCAGACCTGAATTTGATCTAACCTCTAGATCTAACAATTGAAGTAAAATAGAGACTTCAGAGCAACATGTTCAAAGACACTATAGGGATGCAATCAGCAAAAACCAGACTGTGGGAAATTATACAGGACAAATGACATGGATCAAACACATGACATATCAAATAATCCAGCATGTGGCTCTGTATGGATACTGACTTGAGTTAGCCAAATGCTTTTAAAAATACATATGAAGGGCTTCCCTGGTGGCGCAGTGTTTGGGAGTCCGCCTGCCGATGCAGGGGACACGGGTTCGTGCCCCGGTCCGGGAAGATCCCACATGCCACGGAGCGGCTGGGCCCGTGAGCCATGGCTGCGGAGCCTGCGCGTCCGGAGCCCGTGCTCCGCAACGGGAAAGGCCGCGGCAGTGAGAGGCCCGCGCGTACCGGGAAAAAAAAAAAAAAAAACATATGAAAATCAGGGACATATGAATGCTAAACTAGACACTTGATGACATAAAATAATAACTGTCAGTTTTTCAATGTGCTAATGGTATTGTAGTTATGCTCTCAAAAAGAATCTTTATCTTTTGGAAATATACACTAAGATCTATGGATAAAATTATACTACATTTAGGATTCATTTCAAAATAATCCATTGATGTGGGGTTGGGGGGGACAGGGTGGAGGCACTGTCATACAAGATGGCCATGAATTAATAATTACGACAATCGTTGCAGCTGAGTGATGGGTACAGAGGAGGTTAATGCATTATTCTATTTTTGTACATGTTAAAATTCTCCATCAACAATGTTTTGAGAAAAATTTACTAAGCACCTTTTTGAGCCATGCGCTGTGGTAAATGCTTTCACATACACTATTGTGCGCCTTTTAACTACCAGAATCTCAAGCAGTACCTCAGTGTAAGTATCCCTGAATGACTGAATCATTTCATTTAATTCTCCCACAGTCCTAAGGGGTAGATCCTATACCCCATGTTGCAAACAGGGAAATCTGAGGCTCATAGTTTAGCCAACATTATACAGCTTTTACAGGGCAAACTCTTTCCAGTATGCCTCAAATATGAGTATTTAATTTTTTTTAAGTGGGAGGAAGGAGGGACTGGTTGATCTTCAATTTTACATATTTTATCAGTCATCCTCATTAATGAATGCTAGATTCTTTGGTAGGAGATTTGGTACTAGCGTGCCAAGGACACGTGTGGTCTCAAATCAGGCACATCTGTGGGTCCCAAAGGCATCTGGCCGCAAGGTAGGAAAATCAAATGCTATTTTCATTCTCTTCCCCAAGAAGAGCTTCGGTTCATTGTATCAATCCTCCTGCCTGCTATCAACCCAAATCACTCATGGTGAGAACACCATATACTGTATGTGGCCACCTTGTTCCTCTTGGTATTTGTAAGACTGAAAAGAAAGAACAGATGTCAAAAATCCAAGATATTCTCTGGCAGCTTAAAAGAAAACCCACATTGATCCACTTCTCTCCAAGTGGCACCCATAAAGCCTTTCCAAAGCCATTAACCTCTTACCGCTCTCTTTGCCTCATGCTTTCAAAATCATTTTAAAAATACTCTCAGAACTGTGTCTTTTCAAGGGTGAGACATATACATGCACACATGTGCGTGAGTGGCTTTGATAATGCACTTGATTTGCTCAGAAAAGTAACAAAAGCAAAACAAATACAAGCCACTTGTACTTGCTTTATTGGGCAGAACCACTTTTTAAAATCAATTCCATAAAAGTAAACAGAAAACCTTGATTCTTTTTTCCTTCCCACTTGTCCAAAATCTACATTAGTCCTATCATGAAATCCAAAAAAAAGGGGGGGGGCATTTTTCTGCATTAATGCTGCCATCTTTTTGGAACGTTCTTCTGAAAGAGCTGTATTTCATTCTATTAAATTTAAAAGAAAAATAATTTATGTTTTTAAAAAGGGTAGGTCATACTAAATTGTATTTCTGGCCATGCCATATGAGAATATTCCAAGTAAAACTAAACAAATGTAAACAGACTTGAAAATCTAAATTCAATCCACACCCAAGTATTGAGCATCCTCTCACCAGGAACCTTCCCTGGTGATGATTTTCTCCTACAGCAAGCTCCCCGTGCACTGGGGTGGGTAACGTGTAAGGAAAAGAAAATCAGAAGTCAATGTGGGGCCATAGAGGAGCAGAGAGTATAATGAAATGTCAATGGCATTGCACGGTCCACCCTGACTGTGAATTTGGAAATGGAAATGCTAGTGGTCCTTGATTCAGGCCTTTGTGAATCAGAGCGTTTTTACAGCAGCTAAAATAGCACAATCCTGAGAAAGAAACAGCTGTTTATGAGACATTTAGGAGGACACGTCCAGAGCCAGAGTACAGGACACACAAAACTTCAAAGAGCTTGCTGGATTTAAGTCTTTGTTTCCAGAGATCAGCATTTCCTGGGCCTCCTGAGCCTTCTACATGGAGCCAATCCCCCCAGTAGCCTTCCAAACGGTTCTTCCCAGCCCAGTGAGGAAGCCTGGATATAAAGTGTGATTCCCACTGGCCAAATAAACGGCAAGGAAACTCCCTCCTGGTCTATTCCACATCTGACATGTTCCAACAGCATTAAGTGCAGCTGACAATACACCAGTGGCATAGGTCCCAGGTCACCCTAATTCAGAACATTCATCACCTAAACCCAACTTTTAAATGTTGAATTGAAAGAAATGAACCCACCAGGTCCCCTTATCTGTGCTGAACTATAGAAGCAACGAAAGAATAGAGAAAAACGTCAAGATTTTGAAAACTTGTGCTTGAGTTGCCACTCCCCAGCTACATGACCTTGGGTGGGAGATTCTTGATCGACAAAAGATGATGTACACGCCTTGATGATACAATAACAAATGCAAACGTCTTTTGAAAACACAAAGCATAAGATACATGTAAAACCTTATTCCAAAAATAAGACATTAAGGTAACAGTATCCCTACCTCCCCTTTCCTGCCCCTACTTACTCCCTTCCCTCTCTTGCCCCCTCCACCTGGACCAGTCATATTAGAGTGGTACTTATTCCCTCTGGACTCTATTTAGTGTGGCCAATCCCCTCTGGAAACTCCAGGGAGCCCTGTAATCCACGCAGCTCATCTCCAAGCAGGAGGGCTGCTCGGAGGGCTGATTCCATGAGACAAAAAGCCAGAAATCTCTCCTATGTGTAAAAAGCAAAGAACCCCAGGTGAAAGATTTTCAACCAGAAACAGGAAAAATGTGGACTTTGCCCCAAGAGGGGAGCCTTAACTCTGCAGTAGCTCCATCTGAGTCACAGCTCCACCTGAGTCATGTGACATGGAGGGACGCACACACAAACGGCTGTCAGAGTGACATTCTGGTGTCCAGAAGAGGGAGTACTGGAGCCTTTGAACGCACCTACGCCAAATTAATAGTTCACCCCTGCCCCTGCTTGCCGGCTCTGCTCACCTTTTCCCACAGCCCTGCAGGTGCATTTTTATTTGAGCCCCTACCACAAGGGATTATACTGTTTTTACAGTTCTCTATCCTCCACAAGTCTGACCACGGCTGTCACTAGACTCCAAGCTGTTCTGCAGAGGGGACCATGTCTCGTCATCTCCACAGCCCCTTATGCTAATTGCTGTCCACCGTCTAGCGAAAGACACTTTTATCTGGAAGAATTAGCAAAAACTATGACTGTTTTTGTGAAAGAGCCAGCAGAAGGATCTAGATCAGGCATGGCGAAATGAAATGCTTCCAGTGGCCAAACAAGTAAGTTACACAAGTGAAGTGGTCAGGCTGGGGACTGTGGTGAACCACCCATGCTTGTCTAAGTGGCAAAGGCTACTCAGCACCAGAATCCTTTGTGGGAACAGAGGGCCAGTCCAGGTGTATCTTACAGTGTTCCCGGAAAACCCAGAAATCCTGCTTTTTATGTGGTATATCTCAACTGTAATTAGAATTGATCCAAAAAGTTTTTAACATCATGTGGCTCAAACAAAAATGTACCCCCGGGCCAGGCACTGCCAATAAGCCCTCAATCTGTGACCTGAGTGAGATTCTTACCAACCCCAGGTCTATGCACCGATTTCAAGCCAGACTGACTCATATGGACACAAATGGAACCTTGTCACAATAACAGTAGTGTCACTCCCTCAAGTCTGAACTACAAACAACAGAAGGGGGTGAGCCACAAAGACAACAGAATCTTCCATAGTTGACCTGCCATGTCCCCCAGGACAACTGCAGCCCCATCCTTCCAGGCTGGCACTCTCCCTTCCTCCCTTAGTCATCTGCCCCAACTGCCCAGTGGATTTTACAGTCGGAAGAGTCTCCCTGATGTCTCACTTTCATTTCTGTCACTGCACTGTAAGGTTTGTTCTCCCCTTCCTCTGATAAGTAATGGTGTCAGAGAAAACGTCAGAGAGGCAGCGCTTACCCTTGTGGTGTTGATGTCACACACTCTGCCCTCATCCTGCCCGGTGGAATGTCCATCGTCATCCAAGAAGCTCCGCCCTTCTTCCTTCACTGGAAAGTGTGGTGCACAGAGGCATTTAGTGGGCAAAAAGAAGAGAAGAATCCTGTTCTCTGGTTGTACTGGCCAAGGCGGTCGCTGGGAAATCACTCTCACCTGCAGAAGAAAGCATGAGTCAAGTTGTAACTCCAAGGGGAAAACACATACAAGAAGTTTTATCTCAGACTCATTGTTCTGGGTGTTTTACTGATTAGACCCATATCTTAGAGCCCCATCTAACTCTCAGGAACCCGTCACTCCCACTGGACACGTGGCTACAGAGACATCAGGAAGGGATTCACAACCACTTTCAGGCCCCAGGACTCTCAGACTTTGACTGGAGTGGACACGTGGGACATCTCCACTGACCCCAAGGCCGAGAAAATATCCAAGGATAAAACGAGGCACTAGAATTAGGACTGCAGTCACCTCCCACGCAGCTTCTTCTAGGAGCATTATTTTAGCTAATTCATAATATTAGCTAATTCATCAAGGATATACTTATAAACCTCTAAATGAGTACCTTTAATCCACATTAGAGACCAAGTTCTGAGTGTGACTGTGCTGACAGAATGAATACTGCCGCTCTAATTTGAAATCAATAGGTTTCGAAGGCTGGCCAAATTCCATTTTGCTTCATTTGGCCATTGTCATATTTCACAGACCAGAAATGACTACAGGTGTTAGATCAAAGTTCTCTAGTTGTGTGTGTGTGTGTGTGTGTGTGTGTGTGTGTGATGTATGGGGGAGAATTAAGTTTGTATCAAAACAAATATAAGGACAAATTTCAATTTTTCGCTCTGAAGAAAGTTAAAGAAAGTAAAAAAAAACCTTCAATTCCCAGCAAGGTAAACCTTGCCTCACGGTGGCGCATTCCCATAGATTTATACTAGTATCCAAGCATCTATCCATTGATTTTCACGTTTTCCAATCAATGCTAGGTTCAAAGGGGAGGAGGAGAAGATAAAGAAGAAAAGATTGATTCTGAGCTGCAGAAAGAACTGAAGGCAGTGCCTCCAGCTATGTCAGTTATTACAAACTTTCATTATAGTTGAAGCTCTGCCCAGTCTTATCCAGGGCACTGGGATCACAAGACGCAGTGCCTGCCCTCAACCCTACCCCGGGAGCCCACAGACCCCAAACCAAACAACAAACAAGTGGAGGCGGCCTACCGACACCCAGGGGGCCTTGAGAGGGAGCAAAGCAGGAACGGTTTCCAAGCCGGTCCCAACAGTGGCCAGAGCAACCCTTCAGTGAATTTCCAGCTCTAATAGAGATGATAATGAGGAAGGATCCGGAGAAAACTGCAGCATTACCCAAACTGAACTTCTGAGATGGGACACGTGGCAAAAGAGGGAGAGAAATGTCAACAGGGATAAATAAGATCAATTCAGGAGCTAACACCCTCCTCCCCCTTCCTCTTCTTTCTCCTCCACAGACTCCCAGCAGCACCTCAGAGGGTTCGCCCCGGACGTTTGTGTTTCACTTGAAATGCAGAAATGTTGTGCCTTTTTTAAAGGATACAGCACATATATATAGGCTTCCTTCCCCTAGCAGATGCCTTTCCAAATGTAGCACATTTTAAAGACAGGTAAGATTAATCTGGCTAGGAGATAATTAATTAACTGCAAGCAGCTTTGATATGACTATATTAATTACTGAAGACAAAAATTAACAAAGTCCTTAGGCTATTCAGCACTTCTAAGAAACCCCAGCACTGCTGGGCACTGGCTCGTCACCCAGAAGGACGGGGCTGGCCCAGGGACAGACTGTGAGGTTAGCGAAATATATCTTTTTTACAAAAACTGATGCCCAGGGGGCATGAATGTCTGATGCACGAATAACATCCCAGGCTATCTTTTTCTCTCTCCTTCCCCCAAAACTCAGACTTCTTGTGCCTTCCCTCATTTCCCATCACCGTGATTTCTGTCCAAAAAACTGGATTTTTGGAAAACATGTAAAATGAGTCAGTACCTCTCTACGTGAATTTATGTCAGTTTACTCCCTGCTTAGGGCATTCACATACTAGGTGTGACCTCGCCACGTAAAATGGTAACTAGCATTTTCCCAGTCCCTACAACACACCAGGAACCTTCCCGAGTGTTTCACACACATCCCCTCCCTCCTCAACCACCGTAAGGGGTAAGTGCTGACATTCCCATTTTATAGGTGGGACACTGAGGCTCAGAGAAGCTGTCTGCCCAAAGTTCCACACCTCATGAGTGCCAGAGACAGGAGTCAAGTTCAGGTAGGTCTGCCTGATTTCAATTACTGTAGAAAATCAAGGTCCTCTTTTAGTTGTTGGGGAAAGTTAAGAAAGGATTGGTAGAGGTGGCAGAACGTGGCCCAAACCAGCAGGTCTGGGGGGAAGAAAAATGTGTACATCCAACACGTTCTCTCCTTCCTGCTTGACAATCCCACCAAATGGTTCTGTTTCTCTGTGCTCCTATCGTCCGTATCCGTGTGCAACTGTCTGTGATTTAGCACTTAAGCAGGTTTCTGACTGTGCTCAATGATTCAGCAGGATCCTGGCCAAACACATCGTGCTCACTTGAGTACTGCTAGCCTCTGCATAATTCCTCTCGTCATAGGACAAAGGGAGACCCTCTGCGGCATCCTTGGACTCCCCTCTAGCCTGGCTGTATTTCTTGGTGGGTTGACTACAGCCTTCAAAAACGAACAAGATGACTGCCTCCAATACTGAGAGGGGAAAGGGTGAAGCTTAAGTGGCATATCGGACTCTTTCATCATCCTGAGGCCTGACATCCAATCTTGGAACAGAACGAAGAAAATCAAACCAACAAGCAGACAGTACACAGGAGTGATAATGATGCCCTCAGTCCCTCTCCCAGAACTCACAATCACAGGGATAAGGTCGCTCTCCCAAAATTAAACTCTAAAATCAGTGCCGGAGAGCTCAAAGCAGACACTCCAAGGGACACTGCAGCCTAGGTCTGTGTCCTCTGTACTTGCAGAGAATCCTGAGAGCACCTGTCGTGGCCCTGCTCACATTCTTCTGAAATGTTGTCACCCCAGCGCCACCCAGTAGACTGAGAAGCCTCCATTTAGGGACAGAGTCCTAATATCAATCTTCAAATGATGTTACCCAATGATGCTTGACACGTTTTTATTGAACCAATTCCTCTCCCCCAAGCCAACAAGACTAAAAAGTAAATTAATTAAAAGAATCAATATGGATAATGAAAGGCAGTGGGTCAGCAATGGAAACAGAGGAGGAAAAGTGTCAAAGATCAAGATGGGTTGCCAAGACCCATTCCAGCACTTCCTAAAGGAGAAGAGTCTTATCCTGAAGACACAGCATCTCCAACATTGATGTGATACATCTTGAGTGGAGGTTTAAGACCTCAGAGTTTCAGGTATCGCTAGATACCCCCAAATCTCCCCTTGTTCTAATTCCAGGCTCCCTGAGGCACCTGCTAGCAATTTCCTTTCCCAGGCTCCTTGCCAACAGACAGCATATAAGCTATGCAGCCAACACAAGCGTCCACTCTGTCCACCAGTTCTATTTATTAGTGGAATTTAATAAGGCAAAAAGAAGGTTATTTACTCACCTTCCTGGGGGTTTCTATTCAAGTCAGCCTCCTAGAGTTTAATCAGCTCTGGGACATCTGAAAGTGAGTTTCTGAAGTTGCAAGTCTGAGAGAGAGCTGACCCCAATCCGTGATAAGGTTACCAGGTAAATGACACCATGATGCACCCTCCTGGCAACCAGCTGGCTCCTCTGGAGACATCCTGACCTTGCAAACTTCTACAGCAGGGATCCCCGGCCTCAGCGCTATAGACATTTTGAGGCCAGATAATTATTTTTCCTGGGGGCCGTCCTATGCACTGTTGAGCAGCATCTCTGGCCTCTACTCTACCCACTAGATGACAGCAGTACCCCTCCTCCCAACCCCCCATGGTGTGACAACCAAAATGTCTCTAGATATTGCCAAATGTCCCCTCGAGAACAAAATCATCCCCAGTGGTGAACCACTGCTAGAACCACTGCTAGGTTCTCACTCAACGGGCAGAGTGAAAAAACCTCAGACACCTATCTGGGATCTGGAAGTTCAGAAAGGTCAGAATGACAGATAGTACTAATACTTCAGCGGCTGAGAAGGGCTGGGGAAATTTCCCCCAAACACTTATTCTTTTAGAATTCAGTCCTGGCATGTCTGGTGTCAGACAAGCAAAACTTTGCAAATGAGGAAAGATAAAAGCAAGGTTAACCTTTTGTTGAAACTCAAAGCATGCTTCACACAACGTGAGTCGGGAGTAAAGGTTAGTGATTTTCTCTGAGAGTCTGTCTCATGTTTGCTAATGTTTTTGGTGCCAGAAGAACACACAGGGCCCGTGCACTAATATAGTTTCAAAGATGTGTAGGGCACATCTACAGGGATGTGTGGGGCACATCTACAGGGATGCGTGGGGCACATCTACAGGGATGCGTGGGGCACATCTACAGGGATGCGTAGGGCACATCTACAGGGATGCGTGGGGCACATCTACAGGGATGCGTGGGGCACATCTACAGGGATGTGTGGGGCACATCTACAGGGATGTGTAGGGCACATGCTCTACTTCCTGTGGGGCATGGCGCTCCGGCTGGCCACACCCACTCCTAACCAAATCTGTCAATCTTGCGGAAACTCATTGACATTCCAGGAAAAGATACAAATATCTATCAGTTTTGTAGTCTCGCCCCTATTCATCATCCACAGACCAATTTTCAACACAATCAAAGAGTAATGAGATAATACAAATAATAAGAAAAGGTGAAATTTGACCTCACCTCTACCTTGCTGCACTAGTGAGAAGTGTGGTCCAGGGTTTTGCTTAAATAAAAGTAAAATATCGCCATCGGGCCACCATGATGGAATTTAATGTGCCAGTAAATTATGTTTATATTTGAATCCTATAATCCAAAGCAATCAGAATAACACAACACTGTCTAGTTGATTCAGAAAGTAGATTACTAAAAATATCTCCAAACGACTTAGTTTTTCCAAACTATCAAATTTCAAGAAGTCCCTTAAGTTAATATGAAAAATCCTTGAATTAACAAAGATGTTTTTTTCCCTTTATTTTGCTCTGTCCCAAGAAGAAAACGACAACTTCCCAGGGTCTAACATATTCAGGAATTAAAAATAAATTGATAGGGGTTCTGGTCTTCGGAGAGCAAACCAGTAAGTGCTTTCTAAAGCAAGGCCTCTAAATGACATTTGAAAGGTTAATCTAAATTCTATTTCTCTTGGCCATCCAGAATGAGTGAATGCAACACGATCCCCAGAAATCCCAAGGGCTGGAAGCACAGGTAACTAAACACCACTGGCCTCTTCTCGGGTTCTATTCCTAGACAACCTCCCCTGGGGAACAGAGGCAGGGAGTAGCTGCTGCTGAGTCACCTCCAAAGACAATGCACAGAAAGAAAGCCCCGTGGAAGGGTGAGCACCTCAGAAGAAAAAGCAGAACCACACAGCCACCGACGTTTGCGTGGTCCTCCGGGACTGCCGCCATTCCACTGGTCCCGGGAAGGAATACCCTGGTTCCCTCCACCTTGCAGGAGTCCCCCTGCTTTGTGGCTGACCAAAAACAGAGGCTCAGCCTGCAGCCAGGAAGCAGGCAAATCAGCTCCCCCGGGGGCTTTAGACTCTGTGCTTGAGCTTGTCTGTCCCCCACGTTTTCAATGGCTGATGCATCAGACATCTCCACTAACACAGTGATAAAATAAGCAACTGAAAGCAAACAGTTCTGGGAGGTGCAGGGAAAGAAAACCTATCATGCAATGACAGTAGCAGTAGCAGTCGGTTAAAGGAAACCTTCTGGAGGACACTAGTAATGTGTGTCACAAAATCCCACAGTTTCACATTTTGGAATGTATCCTGAGGAAAGAAATCAGACATGTGTCCAAAGATGTAGATAAAAGGATGTTCACTGCATCATTAATTATTCATAAGAGTAAAAAGTCAAAGGCAACCTAAAAGTCCATCAGTAAGGGAATGGTTAAATAGATTAGGAGGTAGCCATGCAATGGAATACTCTGTGGCCATTAAAAACACTCACATGATAATAACAGCTCCGCATACCAAGTCAGGCCCCGCTCTAAGTGTTTGCATGCCTGAACCCACTTAATCTCACAACACTGGTACAAGTAATATTTTTATTGGATTCATTTTACAGACAGAGAAACTGGTAAATAGAGAAGTTAACTAACTCTCCAGGGTCAACAGCTCTTCAGTGATAGTTTCATGGTTTGAACTCAAACAATAATGCTCTAAAGCTCTTCTCTTATCCACTGTGCTCCACTGCCCATAGATTCATGAATAGTCACAATATGCTAAGGAAAAGAAGAAAATAATTATAATACAATAGTGTCAAGATTCTGATCTTTATAAACTATGTCTGACTTTATAAAATGAAAAAAAAAGGGGCTTCCCTGGTGGCACAGTGGTTGAGAGTCCGCCTGCCAATGCAGGGGACACGGGTTCGAGCCCTGGTCTGAGAGGATCCCACATGCCGTGGAGCGACTAAGCCCGTGAGCCACAACTACTGAGCCTGCACGTCTGGAGCCTGTGCTCCGCAACAAGAGAGACCACAACAGTGAGAGGCCCGCGCACCGTGATGAAGACTGGCCCCCGCTCGCCACAACTAGAGAAAGCCCTTGCACAGAAACAAAGACCCAACACAGCCGTAAATAAATAAATAAATAAATTTAAAATGAAAAAAATCTATAAGAATATGCACCAAAATGTGAAATGTATTCTCTCTGGATGACAGAATTTGGGTGATTTTTTTCCTTCTACTCTATATCTCCAACATTGTGCAAATTTCTTTACAAGTATTACAAAACACTTAGGAAAAGAGTTGTTTCTACTTGAGAACATAAAAGGTCATAAGCAGCCTTGGTCAGTATTTGGGAAGGGAGGAGAGGGAGTGGGGTAGACGTTAAGTGAACTTCCAGATCTGAGTGAAAGAGAACCCTCTGCCGACGTGCTGTGGAGTCATTTGTAGGAATCATAAGCTTCTGCTGTTCATTCCCGTCTGCTTTAAGGCAGGCCCTGTCCTGGGAACTATGGAGAACAAAACAGAACATGGCTCTTGCCCTCAGAGCTTACAGCAGCTTAGAAGAGCTTGGAGGACGGTAAACAGGTAAATCAACAACTGCAACCCAAGGCAGAATATGAACACTAGGGGAGGTACCAAAAAGGTGCTGCAGTTCAGAGGAAGTAAAGGGTCCTCCTCAGATAGGGAAGGAAGGACAACTACATAACCAGGTGTATCAGAGCTGAGCCCCGAGAGTCAGGTCAGATGTGAACAGGTAAAGGAGACAGGTAAGCGTAAGGCTGTTCTCCAAGCAGAGGAAAGAACACGTGCAAAGACATGGAGGCTAAAAAGCTTGTGGTAGGTACGGAGAGCGGAAAATGGGTGCGTTTGGCCAAGATACAGCCCTATGACATGGGCTATTTATTTATTTATTTATTTAACTTTTTTTTTCTTGGCCATGCCATGTGGCTTGTGGGATCTTAGTTCTCCAACCAGGGATCAAACCCAGGCCCCCTGCCGTGGAAGCTCAGAGTCCTAACCACTGGGCTGCCAGGGAATTCCCTGGGCATATTTAAATAGATTCTTTCTTCTTACAATACGAAGAATTCTGCCTGTACCGTCCACACCTTTGTGAGCCAGGAGTTACCCAAGTGAGAGATGTCTCTGTGGAAGGGAAATGTACTGCATGTGACCATACAGAGAATCTGCTGAAACTGAGGGACCACACCCCAGGTCTCCTGAACTATTCAGCCACAAGGAACCAGTCAGAAAAATTGAAAAAAAAAACCCTCTTGGAGTTATCACTGTTCTAGAACATCTGAAAAATTAGAGGCTGCCACCAGGTAGAGCAGTGCACCAGGAACTGCAGTGATCTGAAATGGCTAGATCATCTTTAATGAGTTAATAAAGAAGAACATATACCTGTATTGCTAAGTCATAAGTTGGTTTCAGTATTTTGATAACTGTATTTGCATACAATTGGATTCTTTTTTATCTTGTGACTTTTTTTTTTGCATTTAAAAATGCTATTCTGAAAAGTGGTCCACAGGCTTCCCAGACTACCAAAGGGGTCTGTGGCACAAAAAGAGCTGACAATGCCTTAGCTGGAGATCCTGTCAAAATGTAAGTCACTTCACTTTGCTCCTGTGTTCAACCCAGCAGTGGCTTCCATGTTACTCAGAGTAAAATCTCCCCTCCCCCGCCTGACATCTGATTTCATCTTCTACTCCTCTCACTCTCTTTCATTCCCATACTGGTCCCTGTAACAGTCCTTAATCATGCCAAGTGAGGCACATTCCTGCCTCAGGGCCTTTGCACTGGCTGATCTCTGTGCCTAGAACGCTCTGTCTCCAGGTGATTGCATGGCTCCTTCCTCACTTCTCTCAGGTCTTTAGTCAAATGATAGCTTCTCAGTGATGCCTTCCTTGGTTACCCTATCTAAAATATCCCTCGATGAAACTCCAAGCCCCCTTCCTTACTTTATTTTTTCCCCTTAGCATTTGTTAATCCCTAAAATACACGTAGAGACATATGCTTTGTTTCTTTATTTTATTTATAGTTTGTTTCCCCACTTGGATATGAGCTCCATGAAAGCAGAAACTTTTGCCTTATGCGTCACTGTATCCCCCAGTGCCTTGAACTTTACATGACACATATGAGGGTCTTAAAAATTACATGTTGAGTTGACTGATAATCAGTTAGTTGGTTTACATTTATCACATAGCTTGGCTACTGGCTGCTTCCATCCCATGTCGAATTTTAAAGTCTTTCTTGCCCACTGCACTACTGGCAGAAGAGAAAAATCATAGCAGATGTGAGTTTGAAATTGTGGCCACCACAGAGGAAAAGTAGCTTATTTATCAGCCACTGCAGAAGGGAGATACATTTTTTTCCTTAATAAAAAGAGTTTTACATCAAAGACAAGATAGTTCCAACACACACACACACACACACACACACACACACACACACACACACAATAAGTTAGATCAAGCTATAGCATAACAAATACAAAAAAAGTAAATGGAAAAATTGGCATATGGCATAAAACCAATAAAAGCACACAAACCCAGACTGAAATAGAAGGGATGCTGGTTGATACGATCATCACACAGATTCCACCTGGCAAATGATAAAAAAGGAAATGGACAGCTTACAAAGGCATAAGTAAATGCAGGTTATAAATCACCACATGGCCACGGCTTGACTTAACTTGCTGTTGCTAAAATGTAGAATTACCCCTCTAAAGGCACTGCTGCTTACATATCAGAATAGCAAAACTGCATTGAATGCTGGTAAAATCAGAAGTTCACAGGGCCGTCTTCATAGGCATATAAAGCACCTCACGCCATCCTATACCCTGGGAGCAGGTAGTTTTAATAAGAACAACCTTTTTCTTGTAGGATAATCTGCTAAACAACCAAAGCCAAGACTGGATTCCTTGTAGTTATAAAATGTAAGTCAAGGGTAAAGGAAGAAAGTACTATTTTATATCACATACGTCCTTATATAGATGTGCTGAAGGCATTCACATATCAAAAAATAACACAAAATAAAATCTCCCAACCCCAAATTCCTCTTTGCAACACAGCTGCTTGAAAACATTTTTTACACTCATCCTTCCTTCTTCTGCTACAATACCTACCCTAACGCCGCACTAAGTGTTTTTGCTAAAGGCATCTTCAGGTGACCAAACCCGGCTGTGCGTGACTCACCTGTCCGAGGCATCTGCCACTGCTGACCTCGCGGCCCCTGCCGTTCACTGACGCCGCTTGTCTGGCTACTTATTCTTGGTTTCCTATGAAACTCTGCTTCCTCTTCCCAAATCTTAAATCTGAGGTCACAAAATAAAATACCTGCAGGGGCTCAGCAGGTGCCCAAAATGAGAAAGGAGGTCACCTGGCCATTGTGAGAAGCTGGAGAGCACCAGCCCCGCCAAAAAAGGACCGCTATCCCTTATCTGTGAGCATCAGGTGGCCAGGCTGCCCCACACTGTCAAGAATGCCCACAAATCTTATTTTTATGGAAACTTTCCCAACTTTTTCACTGTTATCAACTTTGTTGTTAATGTTTTAATACTGTAAAGCCAAATCAAACAGATCTGTAGCCTGGATACAATCTGCAGGTCTCAAGTCTGTGTCACCTCCCCACCCCGTGGGTACTTCCTCATCCCACAGTTCTTCTCCCTGAAAATTTCACCCAACTCCAGAGGTCAGGTGTGGATCTCCAGCCCTAAGCTTCCTCCTACATTGTGGACTCATGGAACTGCCTACTGGATGTATCCATTCAACTGTCCTAACGGGATCTTGAAATAAACACGTCCACACTTTCCTTTCATCCTCTGCTCCCAAATATCTCTCAAGTCCCTTTCCTTCCCCTCTCTCTCTCCTGCCTCTGCTTTCATTCAGACGCTTGGTATTTTTCCATGGTTTACTCCATAGACTTCTGACCGTCCTCCCTGCCTTAGGCCTGTCCCCATTCCCTACTCTCAAATTCATTCTTCAATCCAAGCTAAAGTTACCTTCTAAAATGCACAACCTTAATGTGCTTGATGGCTCCCTTGGCCTTCAGGATAAACTCTGGATCCAGACGGCTTGAGTCTCAATCCCAGCTCCGCCACTCACTAACCATGTGACTTGGGCAAGTCATTTAAGTTCTCTGAGCCTCACCTTCCTCATTTGTGAAACATGGCTACAAAATATCACATAGCACATCGGGCAGTGACAAGGCCTAAAAATGAGATAATACAAATAAAGCTCTCTGTGCTTGGTATGTAGTTAATGCTCAATTAAATGTTAGCTCTCAGTATTATTATCATTCCTCATCCATTATCCTCACCTGTCACAACCCAACTCAAACTCTAGAACTGTAAAGAATTACTTGAAATTCTCCACAAGTGCCCCTAACTTCTCACTTGTTTGCTCAGAATGCCCTTCAATACTCATATTCTCTATCATATTCTTCAAAACCAAGTCCTGACCCCTGACCTCTCCCTACCCCAAAACCAGGTCCCCCCATCCCCCATCCGCCAGTATCTGCCTCCATCTGAGTATGTAACTTGCTGAGCTGCAGTAGAACAATTTCCTCGAAGCCTCCACCATGACCCTGTGACCTCTTCAAAGGCAGGGCCTATTTTTTCTTAATTTTTGCATCCTTGATGCCCAGCAAGAAACAATGGATGAATGAATGATCTTCTTTCATCCCCAGATCCACCCAGAGAGGCAGGCATTATTATAATCCATCATTTACGGATGAGGAAAGTGAGGTTCAGAATGGTTAAGTCCACATGGGAGACGGCAAGCCCTGGGCCCAAGCCCAGCTCCCCGAGCAAGGCCCATGTGGGTGAGCTGGTCATACTCTGCTCCTGTTGGCTGTCTGTCCTCACACACCAGGCTCACGTACTTACAGCAAACTTCACTTTTATCCTATATCCCTAGATAAGTGTGGGAAGAATACACGTAACCTTTATCATCTCATGTTCTTTCTATGAAAAGCTACAAAACATCTTCAAAGGTCATTGTATAGAGCACAGGTGTTCGATACAAGGGTCACAATTTTTTTGTGCACTTTTCTCAACAAAGTATGTACAGTCAGTCTTCCTGACTGTAGATAGTACCTAAAGCTAAGGTTCATAGGCAAGAGCACAGACTCTGTACTTAGCCTGACCTGATTTGAATTCCAATTCTGCCACTTTCTAGTTCTATGACTTAGGTAAGTTATTAAAATCTCTCATTGATGTTTCTTCATCTGTTGGTAGATACATAGATTAGATAGATAGATAAATAGATAGATGAACAAGTAATATAAGATAAAATGATAATACCTACCTCGAGGTATTATGATGAGAAACAAGTGAGTTATTATGTATATCACATTTCGAGCAGTACCCAATACTTCATTTATATAAGTACTACATAAATATTGCCAGAGCCCTGAGTGTCGTCTGAGTAAGAACTGAAATTCTAAATACACAGCGATTGCCCCATCTCTTTGATGCTATTTTCACACACACATGCACACACACACACCCAGGTAGACACACCTGCAGTCAGGATCACCTGCGGCAACAGTCGGAGGCCCGCAACGTTCACTGACAGGGCCTTCGTCTCCTGTGTCCCTTTCAGTACTTCCCTCGTTCCCTTTCAGCAAACACTGTCCTGCGTTTGCCCTGTTCCCCTTTCAAAACCAGTAGAAAAGGCCATGAGATTAGTCTTCATGCTCTGGTGTGAAGTAAGGCCTTTGGGCACTTCCCACGTCACCGGAGGCCCTTTGGATACAAGCAACAACCAGGGGGCTCACCAGCAAATCCAGTGTGCGTCAGTCAGAGGCTATCTGAAGCTCTCAGGACCAAAGAGAAGTCTGAAAAACCACACCTGGCAACAGACGGGAGCCAGGGCACTTCTGAAGGACATGGAAACAGAAATAACTAACTGATAGAAGAAGATGTCTGGTTAGGCAGAGCAAGGAACACGCCAGTGGACTTTTCCGTCCTCCAGTCCCTCCACTGACAGAGCGCCTGATAGGCTGGGCAACGTCACCTGCCCACCCAATGGCTGGACTGGGGCAGAAGGAACCTCGGGGAAATCCTTAACGCTTACCATCCCACCAAGACAACGTTCAAATGGGGAGGAATAATTACCCAAAGGAAATTATGGGGCTGCAGGAAGTGGAAGCAGATGTGTGGCCAAAAATTCCATTCAACCTTCCCAGAGAAGTCTCTATTCTTGACCTTAAAATATAAAGATAAAGAATGTAGAAGTCTAAGGAACAGGTCAAACTAACTACCTGGGTGATAGAGGCCCCGCTCTAATGCACCCAAATCCCACTAGTAGACGAGTCAGTGACAGCATCTTGCCCCCCCTTCTCACTGACACCCCTTCCACCTCCGCAGGCAGCCAGAGAGACTTTTCTAAACCACAAGTCAGAAGGTGTCGTTTAGGTAAAGCTTCAGTGGCTCCCCAGTGTGTTTGGGATAGAGTTCAAACTCCTCCACTGATGTCAAAGCAAGAACATCCCTGCCTGCCTCTCTGACGGCTGCGTCCCCCAATCTACTTCCAATCCCTCTGCCTCAGCCCCATCAGATTCTTTCCCATCCCCGACCTTACAGCTCACTCTCCTTCTCATTGAAGCTGTTCCCTGTTCCCTTCTTTTCCAGTTAGTTCCAGTTCTGTCTTCAAGAAGTCAGCTCCAATGTCACCTCTTCCAGGACACTCCCCTTTTATGTACTACACGTGTGCGCACGTGCACACGCGCCCACGTACACATCTCACGCTACATAGGCACCACCCTCCATGCTTGCAGAACCGAACCATATTTGTAAGCAATATCACCAATACACAGTGGTATCAGCATCTGATATACAGCAGAGAAGTGGGAGAGATGTTTGGTGGAAGCATAACTAAATTAATGCTCTGCATGAGAGTAAAGACAAGGATTTTCCTGCTCAAAAGAGTGGACGAGGCTGTTTGGAAGGGGTCTTCACATCATACAGTCCTTCCTGGAGACTCCAGGACAACAGGATGAGAAGCTATTGTTTCTGCCTAGTCTGCACACCTGACACATTATGGTCTTTCCAAAGGATTGTAGGAAAGTATTTATCGCTGCTAGGAGTCACAGATTTGCCAAATCATAAATCCTCAGCACACTTACAACAAAACTCTGAAGCAGCCAAATGTCTGTTGCTGTAGTAAGTTGCCACAGTGACGATTTATTTCACGGGGCACAAAAAGAAGTTCCCTTAACATTCTAAATATGACAGCTCATATAGCACCTAATAAATATGATGGTTTATAGAACACCTAACCCATTATTTGGAAGGGAGGAGAAATGTTTGCATGCTTCACCAACATCCAGCTCCTGAAAACCATCCTGAGAGGATTTTTTTTAATGCTTTGCCCAGAACTATCCGCTCTGACTAATTCCATACTTTATCAATATGAAAAAATTATAAAATAATGAGATCCCCAGTGATGCAAGTCAGAAAGTTTTCAATTTGACGTCTTAACATAAATTTTCACACCTCTCCTTTCTCCAATCTGCGTCCTATGTGTGCTCACCTCTCTCTGAGTTTCCAAGTTCTCCATACAATGAAGAATGAGGTGGGAAAGAACAGGAAGGAAGAAAAGGAGAGCCCCCAAGCCCTCCAGTGAGCGCAGCAGTAACATGTGACAGTAGGACAGAGCCTCAGGGACAGCTTTCAGTACAGCCTCTGGAGGGGTGCAGACTTTCCTTCTGAGATGTTGAAAGGAAGTCCTCATTCCATAGTAAATGAAAATGCATGCTTGAGAAAAACAAATGATACGATAGTTCTTTTTTTTAATGAGCCACCTAGTTCTTTCATTTGAAATCACAGATAAGCAATAGATGGAATTGCTAAAGTTCAAATTCAGATAATATTAGAGGAAAAGAGACTAAAACATATAACACAACCAAAAATTAACTTGGCTGGAGATTTATTCTATAGCAGTAGTTCTCAAAGTGTGGTCAGGAAACTCTGAGGTTCCTAAGATCCTTTAAAGTATTCATGAGGTCAAAACTATTTTCATAATAAACTAAGATGTTATCTTCCCGTTTCCCTCTCATTCTCTCACAAGTGTCCTATGGAGTTTTCCAGAGGATGTATGATGTTTGAAAACATAACAGACTTAATAGAGAAGCAACTCTAAGAATTCCATTGTGTTCTATTAAACCGGACAGTAAATAAATTTGTAAAAGTGTAAAACAATGTCACTCATAATTTTGTTTAAAAAAGCTAGTTACTGGGCTTCCCTGTCGGCGCAGTGGTTGAGAGTCCGCCTGCCGATGCAGGGGACGTGGGTTCGTGCCCCGGTCCGGGAAGATCCCACATGCCGCAAAGCGGCTGCGCCCGTGAGCCATGGCCGTGAGCCTGTGCATTTGGAGCCTGTGCTCCGCAACGGGAGAGGCCACAACAGTGAGAGGCCCGCGTACCGCAAAAAAAAAAAAAAAAGCTAGTTACTTTTCATTAAAATATGCCATTTATGTTAACATGTTATGAGATGATCACTGTTATTTTTAATGAATTAATAATTAAATACTTTGAAATGCATCTATTTTCATTTCTAATATAAATATTGACAGATATAACCCACATTAACAAAAGCTCTTGGGGGGTTCTCGATAATTTTTAAGCATGTAAAGTCCTGAGAGAAAAACACTTGAAAACGTTATTTCATAGCACTGGAATCTCAATTTCTCCTTCTTCCAAATTTTTTATTTTGGTAAAATACCTAAAATTTACCATCTCAACCATTTTGAAGTGTACAGCTCAATGGTATTAAATGCATTCATGGGGCTGTGCAACCATTCACCTTGCAAAACTGAAACTCTCTACCCGATACGGTACTTTTTTGTGGATTTGTCTATTCTGCCCAATCAGCTAAGCAGCCCACACTAATGGGTGCCCTTCCTCCTCGAGGCTTGCGTCTGAGAAGATGGGTGTGTGCGGCAGGACCCTGTCCCCAGGAGAGAGGGCTCCATCCTCTCCCGTCTACACCACACAGTCTTGCACGTCCACTACTCAAAGCCATCTACCGCCCCACTCCTTAGGACTTAATTCTGCATTCGTGGGGCACTCTGAAACCTAACCCTGATGCCTAATAACGCTTAAGTGGGAATTATTTCCGAAGTGCTGACACTAACTTACAAATGAAGGATTGTAAAACAGGCCTTGCTGGCGTGCAACTGTTGATATGGGTGATAGGAGCAACTGGTAAAAAAGCAAAGCCAGGGGAGTTTAGGGCCACATTATATAACTGTACATCCTACTGGGTACTCTCTGCTTCAAAGTGCTGTATAGAAGACACAAGATGAGAAGGCAAAGCGTGCTGCACCTTCCACATTTTAAGTCTGGAGGAGCTGGGAAAAGAGAACTCAGTGCTCATCGCCAAAAAGAGGCACCATTCTGACATTTGATTTCTATTTAGATCCAGAAGCCTGTGGAAACTGCTTAAAGGTGAAGCTCTCAGGCCCCATATGAACTTTCATAAGATTCCTATTTTTGCCTATTTGGAGAGCCTACACTGTAGGATTTGTGATTTAAGGAGATGATAATGTATGGGGATATTGATATCGTTTTGCACCTCAGCATAGATGATAGATAGATAGATAGATAAACATTGTCACATAATGACCCTTTTTATTTACACATTTAGCACAGAGGAGACAAGCTTCACCAAGAAGGCTCAAACTTGAAAAAGCCTAGGGGCTAAATCTTGGCCAGGCAACAGCTCATGACCAAGAGGTGGAGGCCGGGCAGAGGTCTTATGTCAGTGGCCTCAGGACGGTACCACGCTTAGAAAACTGGGATCTTAAAAACCTACAAGAAAACACTACCCAGAAGGTATGATTTACTGACCTCAATGACAAAAGTGCTGAAATACTTTTGCCAGGCGTATCCAAATCTGCAAACCACGATCTTTAACCACGGAGATCTCCCATCCCTTTAACCAAATAAACTCTTTACCTTAAGTAAATCACAGGAGATGATTTTAGGTTCACTTTGGCAGGCCACTCAGGGCTCAGGAAAAGCCAAACCAGTTCATAGAAGAATGTAAGTAAAAAAATGTAAACATGTTCAAGCCCAAAATGCTAGTCTGCTGATATCCTTTTATCTCAACACACTAATTATTTGTCAGGATATAAGTCACCATTACTGAAAGAAGTCTTCAAAAGGCCTCTGAACCAATGTTTGGAGTAGTTTTCAATTATATGGTCCTTTTTATGCTCTCCTTACAACTATAAATTGGTCACTGGGAACTCACCCACCGCTTCTTCAAGACTCCATCAGGCTATCCGTGATGTTCCTTATTGATCTTTAGGCCAACATATTCCACTAAACATGGGTTCCCAGATGACGGACCATATGTTGCTCTCTTGAATCTTTTTACAAGATACCAGTGAGTAAAGAGGAAGAGTCTCATGTGACGAGGAAGACCTGGGAAAGGAGGATTCCACTGAAACACAGAAAACTGGCCTCTAGCCATGCCTCAGGCTCCCCATTGGGCCTCGCCCCCATACATCTTGGAGAGGCTTGGCATCTCCTCACCACCACCACGCTGATCACTGATTTCTCTCCATTTAAGCCAATTCGAAAGCAGCTTACCGGTGATCATCAAGGACCAAGTGCTTAGAATCTCGCCACAAATGTTCCCACATACCCACTCCTAGTTCTCCTAATTCAATTTATATAAACAATCCAAATTAACACATATAAATGACATTATGGAAGAAGAATACTCATAGAAAGATTATCTAGTTTTTTAATCATAACATTTCCAGGCTGTGGGGAAAAAAACAGGGAAGGACAAGTGATACGCTTAAACTTACCCAGCGATTGGAGACAGAGTCAGACAAATGTCTAACCTTCTAGAAGTGCTAGTACGTACCACGTAACCCCACACACAGAGATGGGTATGTGTTGGTTTATTGAGGAGCTGGACTCAGCTCCCTAACATCAGCCGCGGTCGCCTTCCACATAGACGGACATAAATGCAAACCCTGCCCTGCACTCACCCTGTCTCTGTTTTGTTTCATAATCAACCTGTACCTGTACCACTTCCTCACCGCCCATTCGTTCTCACTCAGTCCAAGCTGGCTTGAGGTTCCACATCCCCAGCACGCCTCTAACTAGGCTCCCAACTGCCACGCTGGAACCTCTCTAATCTCTTCTTCTTTAATATCGTTTTCACAGCCTTCACAGGTGATCTTCGAGAAACATAAGCTGACACTCCCTTGCCACTATTCCATTATCTCTTTCTCAGAGCCTCAGGATAAACTCTAAGATCCTGAACTTGGCTCAAAGCACACAGCGTGATCTGGCCCTTGCCCTCCTCTCCAACCTTCTCCCAGTGCCCCGGCCAGTTCTCCTGGAGCTCCTCCAACCATCAATGCTCATTCCTGCCTTAGAATCCTCACACCGTGCAGCCCAGAAATCTTTTTCTCTGCCTTTTCACATGATAAACTCTTCTCCATCCCTCAGAAGGAGAAGTCTCTTCCTCAGAAAGGTCTTCCCAGCTCCCCCATCTAAACTAGCATCCTCCCACCCTTGCTACTCTCCCGGATGAAGTTCTTTAGAACATTTGCCTCTGCTCAAATGTTTGCATTTATTTGTTTAACGTCTGTCTCCTACCCAGCCCCAGCCTTGTACATAATATGGGGTAAGTACTCAAATACTTGTTAAATAAATGCTTGTGCATAATTGTATATGTAAAGAGGATATATACAAGACCACAGAAGTTAATCATTAAGTCAACATTGGTGAGCATCTGCTGGGCGCTCAGTTGAGCTCAGCTGATCTGCTCAGGACCCCAGCAGGATGCTTCATTCGTTGGGAACTTCGGCAAGCACACTGTAGCCAGCTGCTGTCAACATTAACATCTGTAACGTTACCGCCTAAAAGGGGGTCTTGGGCCTTTATCATCCAACGCTTGTGCAGTTAAAGACAATTTTATAAGGTATCTACTCCAAGCAAACTATGGTGCAACAGGGAACTCTGCTCAATATTATGTAGCAACCTAAATGGGAAAAGAATTTGAAAAAGAATAGATACATGTATATGTATAACTGAATCACTTTGCTGTACACCTGAAACCAACACAACATTGTTAATCAGCTATACTCCAGTATAAAATAAAAAGTTAAATATATATATATGTATATATATATATATATTTTAAAGCTGCTTGCTTTCTCTGCCTCTTACACAATTCTGACCAATAGAAAGTAAGCAGAAATATGCTGGAAAAGCTTCTGAAAAAAAAAAAAAAAACCCACCATGATGCAAGGCTCCTCAGCATTCCAGAAACAGCAAGACCCCGTTGCCCACAAAGAAAAACACTACAACCTAATCTAGGAACTACTTATAGCTTAGCAAGAATAGTTTACTTTTATAAGGGGTAGGTGTGTGTGTTGCAAAGTTGCAAAGGGCGATCTAAAGAAATGATAAAGGAAAACAAGGATGGGAGTTCTTCTAAATCAGCTTCTACATTTGGCTGCACATTCTAAACGTCATTGATGTGCTCATCGCAATTGGGATTTCTCTCCAAGTTTCACCTACCATGTCACTGAATGCAAAATAAAATAACAACAGTAAAAAGTACTTTCTCCTCCTCCCCTGCTCCAGCTAAGCACCCTGACTAGCCAAGAGCAATAACCAAAAGCCAGCTTCAGGATGAAATTCAAACTCCACCACCTCCAAGCACCCTCCACATCCACTGCCCTCCTTTGTGAGACACAAAGATGGTGGACTTGGCCCACAGTCTTTATGATCTGTCTCCTTTCTTCCCAACTAGCTGGGCAGAATTCCATTGGAAAGAGGATAACTTTGGCAAAAGAAAAAAGAACATTTTTCTTGCATCGTTTTCAAGTTTCTTTCCAAGGGGAGACAGGGGGCCAAAAAGTCGCCTGGTAACAGCAAGCCACCTCTCCCTGTCACCATTCAACAAGCCCAGTCTGAGTCCTATTAAGTGCAGGCCACAGCATCAGGGCTATAGGGACAAACAAAAAGGACAGAATCTCACAGTGGCTCCACAGCCAGATTGCCAGGGATAGAATCCTGGCTTTACAACATCCTCATTATGTGACTTTGCACACGATACTCATTTGTCTCTTTTTTCTCATCTACAATAGGTTAATTCACGGAGGCAGAGGTCAGAGTTATGTAGCCATAAGCCAAGGAATGCCTGGAGCTACCAAAAGCTAGAATAGGCAATGAACAGATTGCCCACAGAACCTCTGGAGGGAGGGTACCCCTGTGGGTAACCTTGATTTGGGACTTCCAGCCTCCAGAACTGTGAGAGAACATTTTTCTGTTGTTTTAAGCCAATAAAATTAAATTAAAATGGGATAATAAAAGAGCCTACCTCCTAGGGTTGTCATCAGGATGAAGTGAATTAATACGTGGAGAGCTTTCAGCATAGTGCCTAGTACGGGGTAACAACAATGTCAGATGTCTACATCCTTGCAGCTAAAGAGACTGAGGCTCAGAGAAGCCAAGTGACTTATGTTGAGTCAAGGAGCCATAAGCAGGTAGAAATCAGGCTAGAGCCCAGGTCCCCAGTCCTAGTAGGTTTTTCACACAAGTGGCACCCAGGCAGATCTACCTTCCTGACACCTGATCAGCAGAGACAATAAACACGCCCACCTGCCCCTCTGCCTCACCCCATCCTGGATAGCTGTCCTCGCCTGCCAGTGAGACCTCAGGCTCAGCCCCACCCTGCGGTCTCCCATCAGGCTCCGAATGCCCTGCAGGGGCTCCATCTACTGCTGGCTCCCCCTGAAACACTGTGACCAAGAAGGGAAACCTCACTTCCCAATGGGGGTGTCCTGAGGATTAAATGAGATAATGCCTGGAAAAGTGCCAAGCAGCATAGCTGGCATATGGTATCCAGACAATAAATATCATCTATAAAAAAAGGAGAAAAAAAAAAAAAGAAAGAAGGCTTCCCTGGCCATCCAGTGGTTAAGACTCCACGCTTCCACTGCAGGGGACCTGGGTCCAATCCCTGGTCTGGGGAACTGGGGAACTAAGATCCCTCATGCCTCTCATGGAGAGGCCAGAAAAAAAAAAAGAAGTGGAGGAAAACCCTTGTGATGCCTGCGGTCTCTCGGAGCTGACGCACATCCCAGCCCCAAATGCCAGACACAGGGCAGATGGAGATCTCTGGTAGCACAGAGGGAGGCAGGGTCTGTGAAGGATTACAGCGAAGGGCAAAATCCACTGAAGACAGAGGAGGTGGCTGAAGTGCCCACTTTTCCCCTACTTTAAAAAAATAATAATAATAAGGAAGAAGAAAAACCTTAACTAGTGCTTTGCTGGCAAACTCAAGTGTCAGAGCATTGGCTTTTTAATATTTTAATATTTCTGAACAGAACAAAGGTTGCTTCCAACCTCCCAATTTGCTCTCGCACACTTTAACCAGCAAAACCTTAGCTTTGCTGTATTCATTAATGGCTTTTTGGTTCAGGCTGATTTTCCAGGTAATGATGGCTCAGACACAAGCCTGAGTCCACACAGGTCCTGCAAGTCTCCTTAAAATATTCACAACATGCTCTGGCTTCAGGATTCTTGAGTACTTCAGTATCATCTCCTCCCTACCCTAATATTGACAATTCCTAGTTCTGAAATGGCTAATTTAAGATTAGAACAGGAGAAGGAACGAATCTGGTGAGGAAAAACGGAATAGACTGGGAGGCAGAAACTTCACCATGCTCTGGGTATGACCAAGGACTGGCCCAGCCACTGTGGGCTGGCTGTAGATACACTCTGAGTGAATCAGTGCCTTCAAGCAGTTTACAACAGAGGTAGAATGAGGCCTGCCCAGTACCCCAAGTTCAACCACAGAATCAATGCCACCCTCTCTCAGCCTGAGACATGTGGGGAGGGAGGCACTAGGGCATCTGGCTTTAGCAAGCGGGCAGGTGCTCAGGAAAATGCTTGCTGCCTGTTTACCTGGGCAGGTATTTGCAAGTAGTCTAGAAAGGGGAGCAACTAGGGGTAACTTACACAGTTCTAAGCCAGCGCTTATGCAAATCACTTAAGCAAATACATGAAAAGGGAGGGGAAGGTTTCCCATCCGGTTTTTCTCACCTGCTCCTCTCTCGGAGGGTGACATGAAAGACAAAAATCAAGAGCCTACTCTCCAGGAGGGCGAGGAGAAACACCCCACCACCGCGCCCCAGCGTCAGACTAGGGCCCCAGGGCCATTTCCGCGGGTGGAGGTAGGTCTTGGCTGCCGTCCACCCCAGTCGTGGGCTGCCTCAGTTAGACTACCGGCTCAGTGTCCCCCGCCGAGACTCTGGAGACACCAAGGGCACAAACGACAAGAGGCAGAGCCGGGGAAGCGGCGCGGGTGGCGGTTCGGAGTGATCCCTGCAATGCGAAAGGCGCCCAGCCCGCCTCGCCGCGGCCCCTGCCGGCAGGTCTGCTTCGCTCGCCAGCCCATCCACCTGCAGAAGTCGGGCAGCCACCCAGAGAGGCGCGGGAAAGGAAAGTTCCCGACCCCGAGGCTCCCACTCCCATCGCTACCACTGATCCGAACGCAGTCTGCGGGAGACTCAACACGGGCCCTGCAAGCCACAAGCCGCTCGCACCCGGAGCGCGCCGGCAGTCCCTGGGCGCAGCGCGGCACCAGAGCAAGGGCCCTGGCTGCGCTCTTCCCAGCAACTGTCGCGGGGCGCCTCGCACCGCTGCAGGGCAAAGGGGAGGGGAGAATGACAGGGAAGAAGGCGGAGCAGGCGGCCTGGGAAGCACTTACATTCGTCAGGAAAGCGCCTCCTCTCGAGGAAGAGAAGGAACGGCTTCCCGGCTAAGGAAACGCCCCAGGGATGCCCCTCCGCGAAGTGCCGCCTTTCCCCGGCTCCTCGATTCTCCCGCCTCCATCCGTCCTCCACCCCGCGCTCAAGAGCGGATTCTAGACACCCTCCCTGCGGCTTTCCGAGGCACCCAGACACTGCCTCGGCTGCCGACAGCCCGCGCAACAGGCGGATCCTTAGGACTCCAGCAACGACGGGTCTGGGGACTGGAGGATGGACAGCGCCGGAGACAGGCGCCCAGCAGGATGCGAAGTCCCCCTGCGGGTGTAGATCTGCGGGGTCGTGCACCCGTGACCTAGGCCACGGCGGGGCTGGGCAAAAAAAGGCGGGGAAAGTTGCGGGGTCGCACGGAGAAGTCTCCCGAGCGCAGGGAGAGGAGGGGACACAAGCAGGTACCTGCAGGAGTCCCGGCGTCTCTGGCTGGCTCCGCTCTGCGGCGCCGCCCGCCGGCGCTGCAGGGATCAGGCGTCTCCGCGCGGCCCTGCGCCCGCCGCGGCTGCGGCGAGGAGAGCCGGGCGGCCCGCGTCGGTCAGTCTGTCTGTCCCGCCCGGCAGGCGCGCGGCGCCCGGGAGCCGCCGGAGGGGCGGGGCGGGGCCGGCCGCTGGGCCGCCGCCCCATTGGTCCCAGCTCCGCACGCCGCCTCGCCTCGGGCTCCCAGTCGGCGCTCCCCCGGCCGAGGGCGCGGCGCTGTGCCGCGGGCGGTTGCTGGCTGCCGGGATCGGGCCGCGCGACAGGCGAACTGTTGGATGGACTGAGAGGCGGCCCCGCGGGGCGCGCGCCCCCACCCAGATCCAAGTGCAGAGTCACCCGTGGAGCTGCGCGCCCAGGCCGGGGGGATGCCGGAGCGCGCCCCGCGCCTCCCACCTGCGAGCCCTCCGCGGCTGGGAGTACCTTGAACCTGTGGGAGACAGATGACCTCCTCTGCGGCCCCGGCGGCTCCGGCAACCGCCTCTCCTCCCAAGCAAAGCCCTGCGAATTTGCCGGGATTTTCTTAGTAAGTATCGCGGCCCCCAACTTGTTTTAGAACAAAGTGCGAAGGAGGAAACAGACTCAGGTCCTGCCTGTTTACCACCAGCTCGGCTGCCTGAAGACTCAAGCACAGTGCAGAACAAGATTGTTTCACACGCTCCATTCCTCGACTTACCAGATCAGAAGAGGTGGCGGACGTATGCACTGAGCAAGGAGGACGAGTCCGGTCCCCTTCCCGAAGGTCAGAGGAAGATGCCTTCTGCCGAGGTTGAGGAACGAACCAGGACTTCAGCAAGGCCGGCGTGTGGTCCAAAGGCATCGCCCGCCCCTCTGCAGTGAGCGAGAAGGCTCAGTGAACCGCCCGGAGGAGAAATGGGACGCTCGCTCGGGGACCCACCCCCGCGCTCCCCCGCCCGCCCCCAAACTGCAGATTTTTAAGTTGTGCAGACTTGGCAATAATTCCTCAGAGCCAGCTGCGCCAAGCTGTAGGTGCCCACTGTTCCTTGGGTTCCCGCCCCACATCAGGCAGTCTGCCAGCTGCCCCCAACCCAGCACCCTCTGATCACTGGCCTCAGACCAGCACCTAGCAAGACCACACATAGTTAGGTTCCAGAGCCTGAGTCAGGCCCACGGGGGGAGGGGATGGGGGCCAAGAGATGCATGGAAAAGGTAAAAGACACTTTCTCTGACCTCATCGAAGTACCCGATGGTGTCTTTGGGTTTTTCTCATCATTTTTGTTCGATCAAAGCCCACAGTGGGAGTCAGAGGTAAGGGAGCAATATCTGGTAGGCTTCTAGAAGGTCAAACCTGCACCGTACAGGGAGGTTTGGCTAGAGGAGAGGGTAGCAGCAGGCAGGAATGGCAGAGGAGGGGAGAAAACCTGCCTTCCCTCAGCCTCCAACATTTTCATTTGGCTCATGGAGGGTGAGGTGGGGGGCTCAGGTGAATGGAGAACAGGTGTTTGGGGGCCCTCTGACCCTGATCCCATGGTTCTTTAGCTCCCCCAAGCCTGCACGCTCTTCTGTGGAAGAGGGGCCAAAGCATTTGTCTACACTGCTGTAAGCAAGCAGCTGGAAAGGTAAATTTTCATGTACCATTTCATCACCTTTAGCATCAAATCTAAGATTATTCTAAAAATATGTTTACATTGTGTCAGCACCTGAGAAGAATGCTTCCAGGTCTCTTCCAGCAGTTAGCTGTTAAATCATTTTTAAGTCGCCAAGCTTATCCCAAAAGTCCGGCGTTGTTTACTTGAGAATGAACTATGTTCCGAATCTCTAAGCACTGCAGAAGGCATCTGCAGTGCAGAAGAGTCT